>NC_081789.1:222500-255000 GCF_963082965.1 Carassius carassius | reverse complement strand
ATGAGCTGGGATCATAGACAGTAAAAGAAATGGACAGTTGCTGTGAATCTATGTGTGTTCTGCACAGTCACTCACGCTGAACATGATGCCAGCAGAAACACCATGAAGCCATTACTTCAGCTAACGAACTCGTGCTGTTGTTCAGCGTCAGAGGAACGAGGATCATTCTATCTATCATTAGATCCAGCCCTCAGGCACATGTTTCTCATCTGAGATCTGGAATCATCTGACCACAGGTCAACTTCACTGGACAGATGACCGGCTCTCACTGACTCCATACTCTATGATTTAGCAAGAGATCTCAAATAAAAGCAGTTAATGAACACCTGTTGTGACCAAAACAGATCTATAATCTTGAAAGCTGTCCATTAGTGCTTGTTCATCTCAAGAGAACCCTTTAGAACGACACGAAATATGAAGTCCTGAGTGCAACAGTGCTTTTAAAACAAATTGTATTTTATTTTGTTTTATAAAAAAAACAGTCAGCAATCAGGAGATGAATTACAATTATACATTTTTTTCTATTTATCTAACAGTGGGTAGGACATGGGGAAAAAATATATTTTGTAATATTAATAAAAAATAATATTTATGAAATGTATTTAAAATCTAAATTGAATATGTGAAGAATTTGCTTGGGTTCTAGTACAGTGCAAATATGAAATCTATTAGAAACAAAATGTACAATATGAAACTCAGATAATGAGTGTTTATACGTGAAATTATATAACAGGTGTTATATTTGAGGAACCGGTTCTCTTGGGCTCTTTGGCATCAGAGGGTTTGAAAACCTTTGTGTTATGAAATGGGTTTACAAATGAGAAACATGAGCACTCTGTCCAAAACTAAATCATGACCTTCACAAACAAGTAATAAGAATGGCCAGAATCATAATTAGTGTGTTTACAGCGCTCAGATTTCCTTCCACGTTGTTAATATTTCCTTGATGAAATCATATAATGACTGCTTCATGTTGTTGTGTGTGATGTCTGGCCAGCTGAGGCTATTCTGGGTATTTGGGAACAGCTTTGGGTCAGTGGTGGTCTCTCACGGTCACTCTTTAACCATCATGACTGAAGCAGATGAGAGACTGGGAAGAGTGAGTCTGAAAGACTGCTTCAGGAAAAGCTGCAGTACTGTTGAACACCATATCCTCTCTGTCCTCCGCCCCGAGACCGCAGTGCAGAAGGGCAATCTTTCTCTGGTCACTGTAGTCCATGGCCTTGAGATGAACCATCGAACCAGTTCACTCAGGGAATACGCTTCACCAGGCACGGGAAGGAAAGTGCTATCCTCCACTGATTAGTCACTCCCAAGTTACAAACTACTATTAGATTAAATTAGATTCAACTTTACTGTCATTGCACATGTGGGTACAAGGCAACGAAATACCGTAGTACAGGGGAAAGAGATACAGAATAACATTAGGAAAGAGAGGAGAAAAACAACAACACCCAGACTATGCACAGTGTGAGAACAGGAAAAACACCTCAGCAACAAAAGCACATAATCAATACAGCATAAACACACAACTTGCAACTGAGGACAGGAAAGAGGAGGGGGGGGTATGGGGGGTGGTCTGGGTAATCCAGAGCAGGCAATCAATCATCCGGTCCATCACCCATCACAGCACTGGTCACAGACTCACTGCTCAGACTGGAGGTACACAGTGGAGAAGGCGAGGGATGGGGCCTCAGTCCTCAGATTGGGATAGCGACACAGCAAGTTGCCATGGAGACAGCCTTGATCATGTCCCAGCAGGTGTCTGTGGAAGGGGGGGGGGCACAAGAGCGTCTCGCTGCAGTGCTCCTCCGGGGGAGCTGATGTTGTTCCAACATTGGTCTGGGCTGGTACAGGGAGCCGAAAGAGATAAGATTGGGATTGTTCGGTCTTGGGGCGAGTAGCCGCATTCCAATTTACACGACTACTCTCTCAGTCCATTCTGGTCTCCGAATCGATCCGTTTTGAGCTTCTCCGTGATGGTATCCATATTGCAGTTCATAGTCTCAGTCTCAGTGCTGACCTCTCTGCCCTCTGCTTCTGTCATGATGGGCAAATCCATAATTTTTCAGTTTGGAGAGCAGTGCAGAGAGAGTCTCTTACAGTATTAGACAAGAGACGAGACGAGACGAGACGAGAGCAAGCAGGGAAGACAAGGGGGGGGGAGGGAGAAGATGTGTCCGCCTTCGTTGAGAGCCAAAAAAAAAAAATTGCATCTGGTCAGATTTGCTTCTAAATATTCCTTATCAATCCTGTTTAATGAGTCATAAATGTGTTGATGTGTGAGCTTTGTTGATCTGTTCCTCTATCATCATCATCATCAGAAAACCGGAGGGAAAGCAGATCAGATGAAATGAAAAGATCAGAACAGAAGAACACAGAGCAGGATCAAGTTTTTAAAAATAAACAAGAAATTAGTTATTTATTTACATTCTGTTTACAACTTTAAAATAGTTTTACAGTGTAACAAATGTAAAACAGATGAGTTACAGGTAATACGAGAAAGAGTGATATTTACCTTTTGGCACACACCTCTGAAAACTACTGCAATCATGAACTCATTCAGCAATCCTCATCATCTCACTTCAGCTGCAGTAGAACAGATCTTGAAAATGATATAGACTGTTTGTTTATTAGCTGATTTGTCTATTCATTCATTCACTCTTCGCTGTGACCACATTTACTGATGTTCAGGGAATTTTATACACACACACACACACACACGCTCACAGACGCACACACACACACACACACACACACACACACACGTTTGTTTTTGTGTAAAGTGTGTTCATCCCATAGGTGTAATGGTTTTTATACTGTACAAACTGTATATTCTATGGCCCTACACCAACCCTACACCTAACCCTAACCCTCACAGGAAACTTTGTGCAGTTTTACTTTCTCAAAAAAACTCATTCTGTATGATTTATAAGTGTTTTGAAAAATGGGGAAATGGGTTATGTTCTCATAAGTCACCCTCTCCTTGTAATACCTGTGTCATACCCATGACATTATACAGAGTTGTGTCCTGATATGACACAAACACACACACACACACACTCAGACACACACACACACACACACACACACACACGCTCACAGATGCACACACACACACACACTCACACACACACTGCTGAGCACGTGTGAATCTGTTGAATTGTATTGACATCCTTCATTCAACAGATGCTTTAAACCAAACTGCAAATGAAGAAAACAACAAGCAATTCATCATAAAAAGACAAATAAACACAAGTTTCAGACATCGTTCAGAATAGTATAATTCAGGATTAAAGAATAGTGAAAGCATATCACTTTTTATGATGCAGTTAATTAGTTTTCAGTTTTTGCTTGAATGTTGTCAGAGATTCACGAGGATGGTTAATCCAGGAAGGAACGGTGAAGGAGAATGTTCTGGAAAGTGATGTTGAGCCTCTCACTAGTGGATCCAGTCTTCTGGAGGTGATGTAGAAGTGTGATAGTGAGTGGAAGTAGAGGGTGCTGAGTCTGTGACTGGTCTATATGCAAGCATCGATGTGATGCGACCAGCAGCCGGCTGAGAGATCAATGGTGCTTTTCCACTGCATGGTACCATACGGATCGGTCCGGCTCACTTCTGGGGATTTCCACTGTGTACAGTACCTGGTACTTTTTTCAGGACCACTTCAGCCGAGGATCCAAGCGAGCCTTACTGTTACCAAAATGTGACGTGTAAACCCTGCTGATCACTGATTGGCCGGAGAGAATCATCACTACCTGCGTCACTGAAGATGTGACATGAGACACCAGACCCGCTAGATTTAAATCAGCACAGCCAGCCAAGAATCGAAGGAAGCTTTTTTACTGTTTTGTGATCTGTTGAGAAAGTACAGATGTTCCTCTTGTTGATAACAGATCCAGCAAGAGCTCGCCGCGGCTCTAAAGGGGTTCAAACACACAAACCAAGTTGAAGACCAGTCTGAATCATTTGTAGAGGTTTGATTGTGCTGTAGGAGCACTGCAGTAGTCCAGTCTAGAAATCACCATCAACCGGACCACAATCACAGAATTAACAACAGTTGCAAAGGAAACTATTAAAGACTTGAACATTCTCCGATGGAGCGACTGGAAAATGTCAAATAGTGAAAATTCACTCACATCAGTTTTTTTCAGGGAAATGAAGAATAACCCCTTCATTTACAGTAATTGACTTATTCTGTGAAAATAAAACAAATCTTCAGTGGAGTGGAAAGAGATGGAAAACACACTGAAGTCAGACTTAGTTTTTCACAATTTCAACAACTTAATTTTATTTCGTGTAATTGTGACTTTATATATTGCAGTGTGACTATATATTTCACAATTGCTGTTTTTTCTGATAATTGCCTCTTTATATCACACAGTGTGGATGTATATCTTGCAACTGTGACTTTATCAAGGGACTCACAATGTTACTTCTCGTTTTTCACCTTCTTTCACATTAAGCTGTTTATTTTGAATGTTTCAGGCAGTCTTCCATGGTTTCTGACCGTCATTATTACTCACAGTTCCTTCAGACAGCGATTGAATCCATCTGACAGAAAACCAGTGAATGGGGTGAAAGTCTTCTGTTCTTTCTCTTCTAAAGATTCTCAAACTCTGTTGGCCAAATTAAAAAAGGGATTTGTGTAATTTAATGGTAACAGTCACAACTGGGAGTTCAAACTCATAGATCACTTTGAGCCATCAGCGTGAAGGAAATGAAAGAGATGTTTGTTCCAGTTAGTTCTGTTGCATTAGAAGATGGAGGCCATTAAGATGAAAGAGTCTGAGGATCAGTTTAGATGCTTGTGATGATAAGAGACACCGGCGGATGCTGGGACGTCCTGACCGATCTGGACAGAACAATAAATACATGCAAACCACAGCAGCAATCACTAACCTCTTGGGCAAAAGCACACGTTATGTTTACCGAAGCTCGCTCTTCATGAAGTGAGCGTGTGGTGAAAGGGTGTGAGTGTAAACCGCAGATGTTCTCACATACACAAATGAGCGTCCGATAGCAAAGCTACAGGTGAAAGAACAACCATTTGAAGATTTCTGGGCATAAAGAGAGTCAGTTCCTGGCTCCAGACCTCACGGTCAACGCCACGAAACACGATCCTCTCAGAGGTCAGAGGTCACTCGTCCGGACAGGATAGTCTGAAGAGATCCGTGATGCTCAAACGCCAAAATAACTTTATTAGTCACTGTATGTGTCTTGTTTTACAGTAAAATATCTATAATTTCCTTTAAAGGGGTTGTGAACTGCCTTTTTATTATTTTGTACCCTCTTCTGGGGTTCACTCATTATCAAGATTTTTACATTAAAAAAATTATAATAATTATACATAAAAGAATAGGTTTTATATATTTGTAAAGCTGTTTTAGACTAATGATAAAGTTGTACAATGACCCTTTAAACAAGGTATAAAATAGACAAGTACAAATCTGATTCCAAAAGAGTCGGGACACTGTACAAATTGTGAATAAAAACAGAATGCAATGATGTGGAAGTTTCAAATTTCAATATTTTATTCAGAATACAACATAGATGACATATCAAATGTTTAAACTGAGAAAATGTATAATTTTAAGGGAAAAATAAGTTGATTTTAAATTTCATGGCATCAACACATCAGTTGGGAAAAGGCCATGTTTCCCACTGTGTGGAATCCCCTCTTCTTTTTATAACAGTCTGCAAACGTCTGGGGACTGAGGAGACAAGCTGCTCAAGTTTAGGAAGAGGAATGTTGTCCCATTCTTGTCTAATACAGGCTTCTAGTTTCTCAGCTGTCTTAGGTCTTCTTTGTCACATCTTCCTCTTTATGATGCACCAAATGTTTTCAATGGGTGAAAGATCTGGACTGCAGTCTGGTCATTTCAGTACCCGGATCCTTCTTCTACACAGCCATGATGTTGTAATTGATGCAGTATGTGGTCTGGCACTGTCATGTTGGAAAATGCAAGGTCTTCCCTGAAAGAGACGACGTCTGGATGGGAGCATATGTTGTTCTAGAACTTGGATATATCTTTCAGCATTGATGGTGTCTTTCCAGATGTGTAAGCTGCCCATGCCACACACACTCATGCAACCCCATACCATCAGAGATGCAGGCTTCTGAACTGAGCAACGATAACAACTTGGGTTGTCCTTGTCCTCTTTAGTCCAGATGACATGGCGTCCCAGTTTCCCAAAAAGAACTTCAAATTTTGATTCGTCTGACCACAGAACAGTTTTCCACTTTGCCACAGTCCATTTTAAATGAGCCTTGGGCCAGAGAAAACGCCTGCGCTTCTGGATCATGTGTAGATATGGCTTCTTTTTTGACCTGTAGAGTTTTAGCCAGCAATGGCGAATGACACGGTGTATTGTGTTCATCGACAGTGTTTTCTGGAAGTATTCCTGAGCCCATGATGTGATTTCCATTACAGTATCATTCCTGTATGTGATGCAGTGCTGTCTAAGAGCTGAAGATCACAGGCATACAGTATGGTTTTACTGCCTTGACCCTTACACACAGAGATTGTTCCAGATTCTCTGAATCTTTGGATGATATTATGAACTGTAGATGATGATAACTTCAAACTCTTTGCAGTTTTTCTCTGAAACTCCTTTCTGATATTGCTCCACTATTTTTCGCCGCAGCATTGGGGGAATTGGTGATCCTCTGCCCATCTTGACTTCTGAGAGACACTGCCGCTCTGAGAGGCTCTTTTATACCCAATCATGTTCCCATTTGACCTAATAAGTTGCAAATTGGTCCTCCAGCTGTTCCTTATATGTACATTTAACTTTTCTGTCCTCTTATTGCTACCTGTCCCAACTGTTTGGGAATGTGTAGCTCTCATGAAATCCAAAATAAGCCAATATTTGGCATGACATTTCAAAATGTCTCACTTTCAACATTTGAAATGTTATCTATATTCTACTGTGAATAAAATATAAATTTATGAGATTTGTAAATTATCCCATTCCTTTTATATTCACAATTTGAACAGTGTCCCAATTTTTTTGGCATCGGTTTGTAAAGTTATGAAAGAAAATTACTTATAGTCTGGAAAATATGGTAATACATTTTCAGAAATAAGTCACTCTTTTTTCATAGTTTGGCTGGTCCTGCGACTTATAGTCAGGTGCGACTTATCAAAATTAATTTGACATGAACCGAGAGAAATGAACCAAGAGAAATGAACTAACAGAAAACATTACCGTCTCCAGCCACGAGAGGGCGCTCTATGCTTCTCTTGGTGCTTGGTTCTAAATAAATGTGACTTATAGTCCAGTGCGACTTATATGTTTTTTTTCCTCAAGTGTTTATTCTGTTTATTCTCTCAGTCAGCACAAGTGTTATCTATAAAAAAAACTTCAAGTCTGAAATAATTAAATTTAGGCAAAATTTCACAGGCATAAAGGCTTTCTGTTGATCATCATGGAAATACAGTCCAGATAACAATCCCACAATCCATCTCTCCAGCTTCAAGCGCTAGAAATCACCACTGACCAATCAGAATCCAGTATTCCAGACAGACCTGTAATAAAAACTATAAAACATAAAGAAAGACTGTTTTCTATCATAAGCTCCACTGACGAGAGTATTGATCAGTAATGATGTGATGGAGCAGCAGAGATATTGGGCTGATGGGAAACCTGTCTGAGGACACACACTGAGCACTTTCCCGAGTCACAGACTGATGTCAGTCAGATGCTGTGTTTTCATCTCCACACTGACCTGGGTTTGTCCACAGCAACTTCTGATGCAAATGTGCTTAGATATTAAAAACGACTACAGAATGACATTAGGAGTTTTAAACTGTTCTTCTACATCTCTCGAGTAAGTGTGTGCTTGTCTGGAATAACACAGGCTTCTGGACACCAGTGCATGTTAGTGAGCTGCTGTGCTCTGGATATATGAAGAAACGATGCCCTCGTGTGGACGTGCAGTGTAATGCAGACAGACAGTATAACACATGAAGCATCACCCTGGACTCTTTCATCCACCTCATTTTTAATATAAGACGATGTTTAAACTGTCAGTCATTCCGTTATTTATCTGTACAAAAAAAAAAAAAAACGAAATTACTCTGCTTGTTGTAAACTGGAATAGTTTTTTCATTGTTACTGTAATCATAAACACCAGTTTAATGGGTTTAGTGTACTTTTTGATTCTTATTTCACTATTCATTTTTTTTCTAAATTAACGCAAAAGGATTGCAATATTTTTTTCTTGTCACCTTGTCATAAGGTGGACGTGTCTAGATAAAAATACAAATGCCCGAGGAAACCAAACCTGAGCAGATCTTGTGTTTCTCATTGGTCATATTCTTCCTTAACATGCATAAATCAGAAAAAACAAAACCCCAACAGCTGTGGATTCCCTTTTATTCTTAAAATTTTATGTACAAGTGCAACTGATTTACTTTTTTATTAATGTACATTCAATATAGAAAGTTTATGTACGCATATTACATTTAACATTTCACAATTGCACTAGTCTTTCACATACATTTGTAATCAGAGTCAGTACAATGTGTCCTTTGTTCTCTCAGTTGGTCTTGATATATGTAGTTATAAATATTCAAGTGCTTTCTGGGGAAGGAAGGTTCTGTCGTTTTACAGGACGATGAGATGAGAGTGTGGCACATAATCAAATAATCCCAGTTTGATGGGTTCCTTCTCAAGCCTCTTTTTCCTTCTGACAGCAAGCACCTACTCCAGACTTCAGAATAAAAGAAAAAATATAAAGATGTTTCATAAAACAGAAAGCGTGTGGAGACAGGGACAGATACAAGTCCAGACATGAGCTGAATGTGAGGCGCAGGAAGACGAAGAGACAGGAAACAAGAAGAAAAAAAACTAATGCATAAAAATCTCTCAGTTCAAAAGTAAACTATTTTACTCCCCATGGAAAGAAATGATTAATGAGATGCGAGTGGATATAAAAAGATAGAGGAGGAAGTAACCATGAAGTGCTGTGAGGAAGGATGATGGCCGCTCGCTCTCTCTCAGGATCAGGATCAGGATCAGGATGGTGCTCCGGAGCCGGTCTGTCTGTGTCCGGGTTCATCTGGTGTGTGTGAGTCTGGTTCAGCCCAGGTCTCCGGTGTCGTTGTCTACAGGCGGCGGGACACTCGGCATCACTGTAGAGCCACTGCCTGCGGTCAGATAACCTGCCACTCCTGGACCTGAACACACCACATACACACCATCAGCATCTTCATCATCACCATCATCACACACACCATCAGCATCTTCATCATCATCATCATCACACACACACCATCATCATCATCATCATCATCATCATCACCATCATCAGCATCTTCATCATCACACCACACACACACACCATCAGCATCATCATCATCATCATCACCATCACACACACCATCATCATCATCATCATCACCATCACACACACACACCATCAGCATCTTCATCATCATCATCATCATCACCATCACACACACCATCATCAGCATCTTCATCATCACACCACACACACACACACCATCATCAGCATCTTCATCATCACACCACACACACACCATCATCATCATCATCATCATCATCAGAATCATCATCATCATCACATACACCATCATCATCATCACACCACACACACCATCAGCAGCATCTTCATCATCATCATCATCATCATCATCACACCACACACACACACACCATCATCAGCATCTTCATCATCACAACCACACACACACACACACACCATCATCATCATCATCATCAGAATCTTCATCATCATCATCATCATCATCATCATCACATACACCATCATCATCATCACACCACACACACACACCATCAGCAGCATCTTCATCATCATCATCATCATCACACACCATCATCAGCATCTTCATCATCATCATCATCATCATCACACACACCATCATCAGCATCATCATCATCATCACCACAACACACACACACACACACACACCATCATCATCATCATCATCATCACACCACACACACACACACACCATCATCATCATCATCATCATCACCATCACACACACCATCATCAGCATCTTCATCATCATCATCATCACCATCACACACACCATCATCAGCATCTTCATCATCATCATCACCATCACACACACCATCAGCATCTTCATCATCACCATCATCACACACACCATCAGCATCTTCATCATCATCATCATCACACACACACCATCATCATCATCATCATCATCATCATCAGCATCTTCATCATCACACCACACACACACACCATCAGCATCATCATCATCATCATCACCATCACACACACACACCATCAGCATCTTCATCATCATCATCATCATCACCATCACACACACCATCATCAGCATCTTCATCATCACACCACACACACACACACCATCATCAGCATCTTCATCATCACACCACACACACACACCATCATCATCATCATCATCATCATCATCAGAATCATCATCATCATCACATACACCATCATCATCATCACACCACACACACACCATCAGCAGCATCTTCATCATCATCATCATCATCATCATCATCACACCACACACACACACACCATCATCAGCATCTTCATCATCACAACCACACACACACACACACACACACCATCATCATCAGAATCTTCATCATCATCATCATCATCATCACATACACCATCATCATCATCACACCACACACACACACCATCAGCAGCATCTTCATCATCATCATCACATACACCATCATCATCATCACACCACACACACACCATCAGCAGCATCTTCATCATCATCATCATCATCACACACCATCATCAGCATCTTCATCATCATCATCATCACACACACCATCATCAGCATCATCATCATCATCATCACAACACACACACACACACACACACACACACACACACACCATCATCATCATCATCACACCACACACACACACACACACCATCATCATCATCATCATCATCATCATCATACAACACACACACCATCATCAGCATCTTCATCATCACACACACACCATCATCAGCATCTTCATCATCATCACACACCACACACACCATCATCATCACCATAATCACACACACCATCATCATCACACACACACCATCATCATCATCATCATCATCATCATCATCATACAACACACACCATCATCAGCATCTTCAGCATCTTCATCATCATCACACACCACACACACCATCATCATCACCATAATCACACACACCATCATCATCACACACACACCATCATCATCATCATCATCATACAACACACACCATCATCAGCATCTTCAGCATCTTCATCATCATCACACACCACACACACCATCATCATCACCATAATCACACACCATCATCATCACACACACACCATCATCAGCATCTTCATCATCATCACACACCACACACACCATCATCATCACCATAATCACACACACCATCATCATCACCATAATCACACACACCATCATCATCACACACACACCATCATCAGCATCTTCATCATCATCACACACCACACACACCATCATCATCACCATAATCACACACACCATCATCATCACACACACACCATCATCAGCATCTTCATCATCATCAGCATCTTCATCATCATCACACACCACACACACCATCATCATCACCATAATCACACACACCATCATCATCACACACACACCATCATCAGCATCTTCATCATCATCACACACCACACACACCATCATCATCACACACACACCATCATCATCTTCATCACCACCATCATCATCACACATGCACCGTCATTATCATCACACCATCATCATCATTACACACACCATCACTACCATCATCATCATCATCATCATCACACACGCGCACCATCATTATCATCATCATCAACACACACACACACACGATTATCATCATCTTCATCACACACGCATTATCATCACACACACACCCACACACATCACACACTGTCTGTGGTATGATGATGATGATGGTGCGTGTGTGATGATGATGATGGTGATGGTGTGAAGATGATGATGATGGTGATGTGTGAAGATGATGATGCTGATGGTGTGTGATGATGATGATGATGATAATGATGGTGCACTTCCTGTTTGTTGTTGGCGGCTGTACTGCGTTTGAGCTCCGTCACTATATTCTTTTCATTGACTATTTTTAACTCAAAAATATATACATCATACATCATCGTTTCCGTTTATATAACGTGTGAATATATCCTCTATTGTATTCTACAACAAAAACAATCAGAGCGCCTCGCTATCACTAGTTTTATTTTGATCTCCTGGGTCCGCTATTAGCTTTTAGCCCGTTAGCATCAGCAAGCGTGGTTGCAGCTAACTGCGCTAACATTGCTAATACTCTATTCACACACATTACCACTGCTGTACTCACTGTTACTTGCTTTAATGGCGGATGAATGTCTCCACTCTGTGCAGCTCGAGCTCGAGGCCGTGGGAAAGCAGATTTGCGACCTGGAGGTGAGGCAGGCCCAGCTGAGAGAGCGGAGAGCCGCGCTGGAATCATCCCGGGCTGACGCTCACAAGTCCGGGGTAAGTATTCAGCGTGCTGCTAACAGTCCCACCACGTCTACTCCGTGTGTTTCTCTACACAGGCCCGGTGCACCCAGGACGCGATCTTCCCAGATGTCCTTCACTGCGACGCCGGGACACCACGGACCCTGGGTGCATCCACAGCGGAGGACGCGAGCCGGGTCCCGGGCGACGACTTCTCCCCCTCCTGCCTTCGAGATCTCCATCCGGAACCGCTTCGCTCCCCTCCGCGAGACAGGACGCGACGCTGTGATCATCGGAGACTCCATCGTCCGACACGTAAGTGCTACGTTAGCCGAAGGTAAAGTGCACACTCATTGTTTGCCTGGTGCTCGTGTTCTCGATGTTTCTGCGCAGATACCCGCGATCCTGAAGGCTGACGAGAGCCCCAGAGCGGTCGTGCTTCACGCCGGGGTTAACGACATCACGCTGTGGCAGACGGAGACGCTGAAGAGGAACTTCAGGAGCCTGATCGAGACGGTTCGCAGCACGACGCCCGCGGCGACGATCGTCGTGTCAGGACCACTGCCCACGTATCGACGAGGACACGAAAGGTTCAGTAGACTTTTTGCTTTAAATGAATGGTTGTTATCATGGTGTAAAGAACAGAAACTGCTATTTGTTAATAACTGGAATCTTTTCTGGGAGCGTCCTAGGCTGTTTCGCGCTGATGGATTACACCCCAGCAGAATCGGAGCGGAGCTGCTCTCTGACAACATCTCCAGGACACTTCGCTCCATGTGACTAGTAAGACAATTCTCTAATAAATATTATGATGAGTTTTGTTCCACCCGCTTAAATGATAAAAGTACTTGCGCTTAAATGATAAAAGTACTTGCGCTGTAAAAACTATTAAGACTGTGTCTGTTCCTCGAATAGTGAGGTCAAAATATAATGTAGGATCTAGAAAAAATCTTATCGTAATTAAACCAGAAAAATGTAAAGTAAATGAACAAAAACAGTTTTTAAAGTTTGGGCTCATAAATATTAGATCACTCACACCCAAAGCAGTTATTGTAAATGAAATGATCACAGAAAACAGTTTTGATGTACTCTGCTTGACTGAAACCTGGCTAAAACCAAATGATTATTTTGGTCTAAATGAGTCTACTCCACCAAACTACTGTTATAAGCATGAGCCCCGTCAGACTGGTCGTGGTGGAGGTGTTGCAACAATATATAGTGATATTCTCAATGTTACCCAGAAAACAGGATACAGGTTTAACTCTTTTGAAATACTTCTGCTAAATGTTACACTGTCAGACATGCAAAAGAAATCTAATGTATCTCTTGCTCTGGCTACTGTGTATAGACCACCAGGGCCGTATACAGAATTCCTAAAAGAATTTGCAGATTTCCTCTCAGACCTTCTAGTTACAGTTGATAAGGCGCTAATCATGGGTGATTTTAATATTCACGTTGATAATGCAAATGATACATTAGGACTTGCGTTTACTGACCTAATAAACTCCTTTGGAGTCAAGCAAAATGTCACCGTGCCCACTCATCGTTTTAATCATACACTAGATCTAATTATATCGCATGGAATCGATCTTACTGCTATAGATATTGTACCCCAAAGTGATGATATTACAGACCATTTCCTTGTATCGTGCATGCTGCGTATAACTGATATTAACTATATGTCTCAGCGTTACCGTCTGGGCAGAACTATTGTTCCAGCCACCAAAGACAGATTCGCAAATAACCTGCCTGATCTATCTCAACTGCTATTTGTACCCAAAAATACACATGAATTAGACGAAATTACTGACAACATGGGCACTATTTTCTCTAATACATTAGAAGCTGTTGCCCCTATCAAATTGAAAAAGGTTAGAGAAAAACGTACTGTGCCATGGTATAACAGTAATACTCACTCTCTCAAGAAAGTAACTCGTAGTCTTGAACGCAAATGGAGAAAAACTAACTTGGAAGTTTTTAGAATTGCATGGAAAAACAGTATGTCCAGCTATAGACAGGCTCTAAAAACTGCTAGGGCAGAGCATATCCACAAACTCATTGAAAATAACCAAAACAATCCAAGGTTTTTATTTAGCACAGTGGCTAAATTAACAAATTAACAGACGCCACCTGATTCAAATATTCCACCAACGTTAAATAGTAATGACTTTATGAATTTCTTCACTGATAAAATAGATAACATTAGAAATACAATAGCGAATGTAGATTCTACAGCATCTAACACTTCAGTTTCATCCATCGCACCCAAAGATAAACTGCAGTGCTTTACAAATATAGGACAGGAAGAGCTAAATAAACTTATCACTGTATCTAAACCAACAACATGTTTATTAGATCCTGTACCCACTAAATTACTAAAAGAGCTGTTACCTGTAGCCGAAGAACCGCTTCTCAATATCATTAACTCGTCGTTATCTTTAGGTCACGTCCCAAAACCATTCAAGCTGGCGGTTATCAAGCCTCTTATTAAGAAACCAAAACTAGATCCTAGTGTACTGGCAAATTATAGGCCTATTTCAAATCTTCCATTTATGTCTAAAATTTTAGAAAAAGTTGTGTCTGCTCAATTGAGCACCTTCCTGCATAAAAATGATCTGTATGAAGAATTTCAGTCAGGTTTTAGGCCCCACCATAGCACAGAAACTGCACTTGTTAAAATTACAAATGACCTGCTTCTTGCGTCAGATCAAGGCTGCATCTCATTTCTAGTCTTACTTGATCTTAGTGCTGCGTTCGACACCATAGATCATGACATACTCATAGATCGATTACAAAACTATACAGGTATTCAAGGGCAGGCTCTAAGATGGTTTAGATCCTACCTGTCCGATCGCTACCATTTTGTTTACTTAAATGGGGTGTCATCTCATTTATCATCAGTAAAATATGGAGTGCCACAAGGATCCGTCCTAGGTCCCCTTCTATTTTCAATATACATGTTGCCCCTTGGTAATATTATTAGAAAATACGGAATTAGCTTCCACTGTTATGCTGATGATACTCAGCTATATATCTCAACGAGACCAGATGAAACTTCCCAATTATCTAAGCTAACAGAGTGTGTTAAAAATGTAAAAGATTGGATGACAAATAATTTTCTCCAATTAAATTCGGATAAGACAGAGATATTAATTATTGGACCAAAAAACACTACACAGAATCTTGTAGATTACAATCTGCAACTAGACGGATGTACTGTTACTTCCTCTACAGTCAGAAATCTGGGTGTTATATTGGACAGCAATTTGTCTTTTGAAAATCATATTTCCCATGTTACAAAAACTGCATTCTTCCATCTTAGAAACATTGCCAAGCTACAAAACATGTTATCTGTTTCTGATGCAGAAAAGCTAGTTCATGCTTCCATGACCTCTAGACTGGACTATTGTAATGCACTTCTAGGTGGTTGTCTTGCTTCGTCAATAAACAAGCTACAGGTCCAAAATGCAGCAGCTAGAGTCCTTACCAGGTCAAGAAAATAGGATCATATTACCCCAATTTTACAGTCTCTGCACTGGCTACCTATTAAGTTCTGTATCAGTTACAAATTATCATTACTTACCTATAAGGCCCTAAATGGTTTAGCTCCTGTGTACCTAACTAGCCTTCTACCACGCTACAACCCATCACGCACCCTAAGGTCACAAAACACTGGACTTTTGGTAGTTCCTAGGATAGCAAAGTCCACTAAAGGAGGTAGAGCTTTCTCACATTTGGCTCCCAAACTCTGGAATAGCCTTCCTGATAATGTTCGGGGTTCAGACACACTCTCTCTGTTTAAATCTAGATTAAAACGCATCTCTTTCGCCAAGCATTCGAATAATGTATCTCTTAAATTGTGAGTGTAGTTGCATCTGCATTTTTATTCTTTAGCTTGGGTTAAACTAATTCTACTTTGTTGGATCAGCAGCTATGCTAATGATGTCTCTATTTTGTTTCTATGTTTTGCCACGGGATGTAACTAGGATTTACACAAGCTCCAGTCTGGATCCAGAACACCTGAGAAGAGATGATGCTGACCCTCAGAGGACCCCAGATGATCCTAACCTTGAATCAACAAACAGAACTAACAATTATTGCTACATGTGTGACTGCATCATATAATTACTATTAATTAATAATATTGATAGTTCATCGTCTAGCTGACTACGTCTTGTATTATTATTATATTTTTTTTTTTTCTAAAATCCTGTCAAACGTGCACAAACTACTAGCTACTACTAAATATTTTAGAAACATAATTTTCTGTAAAGTTGCTTTGTAACGATTTGTATTGTAAAAAGCACTATACAAATAAACTTGAATTGAATTGAAAAAAAAAATGAAGATGATGATGGTGATGATGGTGAGTGTCCACCATCACCATCATCATCATCACACACGCGCACCATCATCATCATCTTCATCACACAAGCATCATCATTATCATCATCATCTTCATCACACACGCATCATCATTATCATCACACACCACCATCATCATCACACACACACACACACACACACACACACACACACACACACACACACACACACACACACACCATCATCACACACACACACACCATCATCATCATCATCATCATCATCACACACACACCAGCACCACCATCATCATCATCACACACACACACACCATCATCATCATCATCATCACACACACACACCATCATCATCATCATCATCATCATCACCACACACACACACACACACCATCATCATCATCATCATCACACACACACACACACCATCATCATCATCATCATCATCATCACCACACACACACACACACACACCATCATCATCAGCATCATCATCACACACACACCATCATCATCACACACACCATCATCATCATCATCATCATCAGTTTCATACACACACATTTAGTTTCGGAATGATAATACAGAGGAACGCAGGAACAGAAATGTTGAAATACAAATTCTGCTCAGAGTGAAACTTGTTTTTTTTCTGTTTTCAAGCCCTGATTATAAGTGCTTCTTATTACTAGTTTGTGAAGATGCTTGGCATGTTTCGTTCCCAAACGCAGGTTAAAGTGACTCAAACTCTTTACAGATGATGACTGACAGGGGCGGAGCCAGACGATGTAAACATTCGGGGCTTAGCCCAAACCTAGGGGGCTGCAGGGGTGTACTCCGCCGGGGAGATTTTTTTCCCCATTTATGTCAGCTAAATGCACTATTTTTCAGGCTGTTTGGGATAACAGAATGCTTAAAAATCTATACACTATCTGGGAAAATGATGGTTACTCAGTTAAAAAAAAAAAAAAAAAAATCATTAAATCACATGGTTTTGATTAATTGTGAAGCTTCAGTAAATTATGACATTTTCAATTTGGAGCATCACAGATGTGGATGAAATGTTCTGTACTGGTGTCTGATGGGAACAGTGTTGTTCATTAGACTAATTGGACAACGGCCAATCAGCAGTGTTAGAAAATTAGCAGGAAATGGTGGTTTTTAAAAGGTCAGTACTGACTGGCACTCTTGACAACACTAGCTGACTCTGATTACAGCGCTGCACTGAAGAGTGGAAACACAGATGGAAACGAGTATGAAACGAAGAGAGAAAGAGATGAAGACATTAGAGGAGAGTCTACCTGCTTTACAGTAATAAAGAGGAGGCTGGGAAAACCAGGGGAGCTACTAAAGCCCACTGCGCAGTGGACTGCTGCCCGCCAGAAGAGACGGAGTGGACACACCTGAGGAGAGGGAAAGGGAGAGAGAGAGAGAGAGAGAGAGAGAGAGACACAGAGAGAGAGAGAGAGGGAGAGAAAAGAGTGCAGAGAGAGAGAGAGAGAGGGAGAGAGAGAGAGGGAGAGAGAGAGAGACACAGAGAGAGAGAGAGAGAGAGAGAGAGGGAGAGAAAAGAGTGCAGAGAGAGAGAGAGAGAGGGAGAGAGAGAGAGAGAGAGGGAGAGAGAGAGAGACACAGAGAGAGAGAGAGAGAGAGAGAGGGAGAGAAAAGAGTGCAGAGAGAGAGAGGGAGAGAGAAAGAGAAAAGAGTGCAGAGAGAGAGAGAGAGAGAGGGAGAGAGAGGGAGAGAGAAAGAGAAAAGAGTGCAGAGAGAGAGAGAGAGAGAGAGAGAAAGAGAAAAGAGTGCAGAGAGAGAGAGAGAGAGAGAGGGAGAGAGAAAAAAGTGCAGAGAGAGAGAGAGAGAGGGAGAGAGAAAGAGAAAAGAGTGCAGAGAGAGAGAGAGAGAGGGAGAGAGAAAGAGAAAAGAGTGCAGAGAGAGAGAGAGAGAGAGAGAGAGAGAAAGAGAAAAGAGGGAGAGAGAAAGAGAAAAGAGTGCAGAGAGAGAGAGAGAGAGAGAAAGAGAAAAGAGTGCAGAGAGAGAGAGAGAGAGAGAGAGAGAGAGAGGGGGAGAGAGAAAGAGAAAAAAGTGCAGAGAGAGAGAGGGAGAGAGAGAGAGAGAGAGAGAGAGAGAGAGAGAGAGAGAGAGAGAGAGAGTTGTCACGGCGACACACATGAGAAGTCATGTTTAAGACGTGCTGCTAGACAAAATGCTTGTTTTCGGTCCAAAAATTAGATAAACACCGATTTTTATGAGGAAAATGTAAGAGAAGTGACCACAACACACCAGAGGAGAGAAAAAGAGGAAAAAGAAGGAGAAAGAAAAAGACAGAAGGAAAAAAAATATACAGTTGGAAGAAGGAGCTCAGAAACAGAGCATCAAGCTGAAAAACAAAGAGAAAACAAAGAGAAAACAAAAACAAACCAGAAGAAGAAGAAGATAGAGGGACTCAAGCAAGTAACAGCAAGTAACTGGACACTGACATTAATAAGTTTTAATAAGTTTTTGCATTTATTACTATAAAACAAGTTCCAACTGAAAAAAAAAAAACTAATAGCTAACAAGCTAACCTTGGACTGTGGTTACCTAGCAACGGCATCTATAACATCAGTAGTGGCAGTTGTGCTGTTAAACAAGGAACACAGAAGTTTGAAGATCAACAACTGTTTCATGATGTCTACACACGCTGACACCATTGAATATCCCCCAGCTATCAAAAGCAAAACTGCAAGAGGAAAATATAAACAGACAATACTTCGAGAGAAACCAGAAATCCTGTTCCTGGACCATTACAAAGATGGAAGGTCCTGTAATTTAATCTTCTGGACTGATGAACCATATGCCTGGCTGAATGTGTTCAGCTCTCACTACCCAGCAATAAAGAGAGCAGGCATTTGTAATGGATGGAAAATAAGTGTACTGGAAGAAAATGACTCTGACACCACCAGAATAACAGTGAACCTGTTCAAAAATGGAACTACCATGATACAAGGTGACCTGAGAGAGTTTGAGTGTGACTTTCCTGCAATGAGACTGAGAGCTGAGAAGGAGAAGGAGGTCCTCGCAAGCATCGCACCAACCCTGGGAGTCAAAGCCTCCTGTTCTGTCCTTCCTCCAGACACACAGCCTGACGATGACACCGATCCTCCCCTGCTACAGCACTCTGAGGCCCTGGACATCATGAGAGAACACTTCTCCCAGTTGGAGATAGAACTGGTACAGATCAGAGAGCAGCTGGACCAACAGCAGCCTACAACACCTACCGTCAGTGACTTCCAGGCCAAAAAAGAACTGGACAGTGTCAACTCACAGCTGAGAGAGTTTCAACAAGAACTAGATCGTCAGAGAAGACAGCTGGATGACCTCAGTGAGGAGATGGAAGAACTTAGGAAAGACAGAGACAACTGCAGAACTGAATTGGCTACTCTGAGAGAAGAGCTACAGGACAAGCTCAGCCTACAAGCCAGACTGAACCCCACACAACCCCCTGTGCCCACCTCTCAGATCCAGACCACATCCAACCAAACTCCCACTACACCTGCTGGAAGAAAACGCAGCCCTTTCCTCCAGGACTCCCTCCCTCTCACGAGCTGCCTCCATACAAACATCCCAAGCCAAGACACCAGTCACAACCCGGCACCTGTCCTAGGTCCTGCCTCTAACCAGACTCCAGTTAGGAGCTGTAGACCTGAAACCACCACCACAGCTCCACATCCAGACCCGACAGCTGAGAATGAACAAACACACACAGGCAGAAGGGCGGACATTATCCTCCTCATGGACTCTAATGGAAAATTCCTAAATGAAAAGACCTTATTCCCAAGGCACAGAACGGAGAAGATCTGGTGCCCCAACACCAGGAGAGCCCTGGAGCTGCTAACAGTACCTGAGCTAGGCTCACCTAGCCACATCATCATTCACACAGGCACCAACGACTTAAGGACCCAGCAAGACAGACTGGCGGACTCTCTTAGGAGAGTCATTGAGCAAGCATCCACAAATTTCCCTACCAGCAAGATAGTCATATCTACGCTGCTGCACAGGAGAGACTTCCACCCCCACACCATTCACAGAGTGAATATCAGCCTCTCCAGGGACTGTGCCCTCAAACCCAACGTGTTCTTAGCCCACCACCCGACCCTCCACCTGGACTGCCTGTATGATAACATACACCTACACAGAAATGCAGTCCCCACCCTAGCTAGGACCCTGAAGGATGTTGCTCTTGGAAGGAGCCCTATTACCACTCCAAGGGGTAACCACACAACACAGACCCCACGCAGACCTCCTAGACCTTCAAGACCATCCAGACCATCCAGACCTCCACCATACATCCACCCCCGGCCATCAGAGAGGACGGCCAGGCCACCAAACCCACCACATCACCAACATCACAACCCACAGCCAACACAACATTGGCCCCCGATACCCAGCCAGAGAGCCCCCCAGCCTGGAGGTCCTATACCCCCCCTCATCCCAACGGCAGAGCCAAGACTACAGGAGCAGCAGCCTACTGGACTGAGCTACGCCACAGCGGCGAGAAGAGCCACAACCCCACCCCCCTCTGGTGAACTCATAGACATATTACACATGCTAAACCTGCTCTGCTCTCGCCTCATATAGCGTCAGGATGAAGAGCAGAGGCCTCTTAGACAAATCAATAATTCATAATATAGCATATTAGATATCATTTTAAATGGACAATTCTTAACAATATCTCACACATGATACATTATAAAATGTCACTCAAAGTTTAATATTTTGTTAATTTACCTACAACAATATTTTCCTTTTATTTATTTATTTATTTATTTATTATTATTATTTTTTTCTTCTCGTTTGTTACTAGTATTATTATTATTATATTGTTTTAATATATAGTTTACTATTAGGTGTTAGTTAGGATATAAGGTGTTTGTCTAATTTTTGAACAGATTACACTTGGAGATGAAATTGTTTACAATAACATGTTGGAACATTCAAGGTCTGAGATCATCAGCTTTTGGTTTAAAAAGCAGAAACTCAGATTTTAATAGAGAGTTAAAAGACTCTGACATCATAGTTCTACAGGAGACATGGTGCAGAGAAGATATTTCCACTGGTCGTCCTCACGGCTACACTGAGATCATTATATCATCAACAAAAAATCCCACAATAACTCAAGGCAGAGATTCAGGAGGCATGATTATATGGTGTAAATCAGAACTGAGCCAATCCATCACAGTAATTAAAAAAGAAGAATCTTATATATGGTTGAAACTTAACAAACAGATGATTTGTGCTGAGCAACATGTCTACATATGTGCCATCTATATACCTCCATCAGAATCCCCCTACTACAACCCAGATATCTTCTCTATTCTTGAGGAGGAAATTAACCATTATAAAAGCATGGGAAATGTATTAATCTGTGGGGACTTGAACGCTCGAACAGGGGAAAGAGCTGACACTATGAACACCCAGGGAGACAAACACTTACCTGGAAGCACCTGCTTCCCCCTCCCTGAATGTCCTTCTAGAAAGAGCTTTGACAAGCTTACCAACACAAGCGGTGTGCAGCTTTTACAGCTATGCCGTACACTGGGTCTGTACATAGTCAACGGCAGGCTACGAGGGGACTCTCTGGGTCGCTACACTTACAGCTCAGCTCTTGGCAGTAGTGTGGTAGATTATTTCATTACAGATCTAGATCCAGTGTCTCTCAGAGCTTTCACAGTCAGCCCCCTCACACCCCTCTCAGACCACAGCAAAATCACACTATATCTTCAAAGGGCCCAGTCTAAGTCTAGAGCCCCCAGTGCCTGTGAACTGTTCAACAGCACATACTCATACAGATGGACCCCAAACAGCGTGGGCGCGTACCAAAAGGCACTGGAAAATCAAAACATATATGATTTAACTCATTTATTTATAAATGAAACATTTCCCCAGAATAGTTCTGGTGTAAATTCAGCTGTGGACAAAATCAATTCAATATTTCATCATTTGGCTTCATTGTCTAATTTGAAAGCCCCCAAACCAAAACTTCAACAAATGAACAGTAACAAATGGTTTGACACTGAATGCAAAAACCTAAGGAAAACTTTAAGGAAATTATCTAATGAAAAGCATAGGGACCCAGATAACCACAATATACGCTGTAAATATGAGGCCACTCTGAAACAATACAAGTACACCCTAAAAACTAAAAAAGAACAACACAACAAAAAGCAACTCTGTGAAATTGAGGAATCTTTAGAGTCCAACCAGTTCTGGGAGAAATGGAACAACCTAAACAAAACCCAGCAGGATGAATTGGCCATTCAAGATGGAAATACTTGGATTAATCACTTTGGTGATTTATACAGTACTATTACAAAAAATAATGATCAGTACAAGATACTCACAAAATTGAAAACTCTGGAGGCGGTGATAAAAAACAACCAAAACCCTCTAGATTACCCTGTCACAGAACAAGAGTTAGCAGAGGTCATCCAGTCCCTGAAAGGAAAAAAGGCTTGTGGTGTAGATGGAATCCTCAACGAAATGATCAAATACTCGGATCATAAAATCAGATTGGCTATACTAAAACTATTCAATACAATTCTATCAACTGGAACTTTTCCAGACATCTGGAGCAAAGGCTTAATAACCCCAATTCATAAATCCGGAGATAAATATGACCCAAATAACTACAGAGGAATATGTGTATCCAGTAACCTGGGAAAAATATTCTGCAACATCGTTAATAAACGACTTGTCAACTTGCTTGATGACCACAATATTCTACATAAATGCCAAATTGGTTTTTTGCCAAATTGCCGCACAACGGACCATATATTTACACTCCAGACTCTAATTGATCAAGAACTAAACATTAAGAAAAGAAAGGTATATGCCTGTTTTGTTGACTTCCAAAAAGCCTTTGATTCCATCTGGCACGAAGGCCTCTTCTGTAGACTACTCGAAAGTGGCATTGGAGGAAAAACATATGATTTGATTAAGAACATGTATACAAAAAGTGAATGTGCCGTAAAGATTGGAAACAAACAAACAGCGTTCTTCTCCCAGGGCCGGGGAGTGAAGCAGGGGTGCAATCTCAGTCCAATTCTCTTCAATCTATATATCAATGAATTAGCAAACCAGTTAGAGAGTTCCACGGCACCTGGCCTCACCCTGAACAACACCGAGATCAGAGCTCTGCTGTATGCAGACGACTTGGTGTTGCTCTCACCTACTAAAGAAGGCTTGCAGCAGCACCTTAACCTCCTGCAGAGATTCTGCCAGACCTGGGCCCTGACAGTAAACACAGCGAAGACTAAGATAATGATCTTTCAGAAACAATACAGAAATCAGGTTACACACAATTTCTATCTAGACACCACTAAATTACAACACACAAAAAACTACACTTACCTCGGCCTCAACATTACATACACAGGGAACCTCAACATGGCTGTGAAAGATCTGAGGGACAAAGCAAGGAGGGCTTTCTATGCAATAAAAAGAAACATTAAAATCTATATTCCAATTGAAATCTGGCTAAAAATTTTCCAATTTGTACTAGAACCAATAATTCTATATGGTAGTGAAATTTGGGGGCCAAAACTTAATAATGAATTTGACAAATGGGACAAAACAGTCATAGAATCTTTCCATACCGAGTTCTGTAAGAGCATCCTACAGGTGCAGAGAAAAACACCCAATAACCTGTGCAGAGCAGAGCTCGGCCAATACCCCCTCTTACTCAAAATACAAAAAAGATCAATTCAATTTTACAATCACTTAAAATCAGTTAACCCCCAGACATATCATCACAAAGCCCTAACCTTGCAGGAGCTGAAGCCAGAGAAGAGTCCCCTCAGCCAGCTGGTCCTGAGACTCTCTGCAGTCACCAGTGCCCAGCAGCCTCAGGACAGCAGCGCCAGCTCAAGCAGACCACACCACATTAGCAACAAGCAGAAAGAAAAATATATCCAATACTGGAAAGAAACCACCAAAACACAAAGTAAAGTACAATGCTATCTGACCCTAAAAAGAGAATTCACACTGGCAAATTACCTGAGAACAATAAAATGCCCTAAACTGAGAAAAATATTGACAACATACAGACTGAGTGAACACAGCCTGGCCATAGAGAAGGGTCGCCACAGACAGAGCTGGCTCCCACCGGAGGAGAGACTCTGCTCCCAGTGTGACCGGGGACAGATCGAGACAGAGCTGCACTTTCTGACCTCATGCCCCAAATACAATACAATCAGACAAAAACACTTTGAAAACATTTCCCAAATATACCCTGAATTCGAAAACATACCAGACACACAGAAACTCCCATACATACTGGGAGAAATGCCCAAATGTGAGATAATTGCTGCAAAGTATGTCTTTACATGCCATGAAATGAGGACAACCAGTGGAACCTCAGATGGATAAATAATTGTATATTTTGATTGTTTGATGTAGATATGTATATGTACACTTTTGATCCAAGTCTCAGTCAGTGCCATGAGGTTGAGACCGGAATGAATAGCAATAGATGAAATGAAGTCTGCTTTGTTAACTGCAGATATATGTATGTGTGTATATGTATATATATATATATATATATATATATATATATGTATATATATATATATATATATATATATATATGTATGTATGTGTGTGTATATATATATATATATATATATATATATATATATGTGTGTGTGTATGTATGTATGTGTATATATATATATTTTTTTTTTTACATTTGATACTGATTTCTTTTCTTCTTTTTTTTTTTTTTCATTTTTGTATAAATGTATTCATACATTTGTTTACTGTTTAATTTTATTGATTATTTGTTCATTGCCTATGTAATTGCCAATGCTTTGGCAATACTGTACAAGTCATGCCAATAAAGCTAATTTGAATTTGAATTTGAATTGAGAGAGAGAGAGAGAAACACACACAAGCTCAGACACACACACACACACACAGGCTTAGACACACACACACACAGGCTCAGACACACACACACACACACACACACAGGCTCAGACACACACACACACACACACACACACACACACACACACACAGGCTTAGACACACACACACACACACACACAGGCTCAGACACACACACACACACACACAGGCTCAGACACACACACACACACGTGCACACACACACACAGGCTAAGACACACACACACACACACACACACACAGGCTCAGACACACACACACAGGCTCAGTCAGACACACACACAGGCTCAGACGTGCACACACACACACAGGCTAAGACACACACACACACACACACACAGGCTCAGACACACACACAGGCTCAGTCAGACACACACACAGGCTCAGACACACACACACACACACACAGGCTTAGACACACACACACACACACACACACAGGCTTAGACACACACACACACACAGGCTCAGACACACACACACACACACAGGCTCAGACACACACACAGGCTCAGACACACACACACACACGTGCACACACACACACAGGCTAAGACACACACACACACACACACACACACACAGGCTCAGTCAGACACACACACAGGCTCAGACACACACACACACACACACGTGCACACACACACACCCTGGCTCTCAGACCCAGCATCAGCTGCACTCTCTGTCTGTAGCCCAGCAGCTGCGGCAGCGTCTCCGTCACCATGGAAACAAACTCCTCCAGCTTCCCATAATGCATCACGCTCTTCTGCTGCAGCACCTGCCACATGAAGGCGCTCATGAGGTGCAGCGGAGGAACCAGCAGCCGCAGAGAGGCCAGAGGAAGAACGCCACCTGAGGAGACACACACATAAACATTACAGACGGAGAACCCATCCCACAATGCACTGCCCCCACTTCCAGTGTGATTAACAACTGAGATTTTAACACTTCCTCCCAGTTAGACACTAGACAAATGTCCATGAGGTCACATGTCTTCAGTGTAACAAGCACAGCTGCAGATTTAGGCAGAAATGCTGTAAATCGTGATGATATTCCACGCATACAGACTAATAACGTCACAGAATGAGCACGAGCAGTGTTTCAGGAGCGGTTTATTTCAGTGTCGTGACAGTCTGCGCTGATCTGCGCAACAATGACTCTGATCAATCACTCCAGCCGCGGATCTGCGCAGAAACACTGTTTCTCCGCGGGGTTTGGCTGATAAATCACCTGCTGTCACGGCGCTGTACACACAGCTCTCGAGCTTACAGAAGAATCCGCTCTTGGTGGATTCATTACCTGCGTTCGTGATTTCAGCGCTGTTTTCTTCGTCCATAGGGAACGTTGTTGAAGCTTCACTGGGCTGCGTGCGTGACGTCACGTCCGGTCTGGAATAGTCAAAATAAAAGCGCCGCTTTAAAACCTTTAAATGGGATTTGCATAAACCATTCTTATTTATGACTAACATGTTTTATTAAAAAATATCTGTTATATTGTAGTCTTATATAATGACCAATCAAACATAACTTTATTTCTTAAAATATGATGACAAACATGTCCCTTCCCATTTAAGAAAATATTTAGAAGCAAAACAAGTTACATGTATTATTTAAATTCGCTTCAAGCTTTTTTTTTCAAACTTGTGAAATAAAATCAATATTTGAATACAGGACAATGAAGCAGTTAAGTTTGTGTCTTACTGTAAATAGTGTGAAGGCTTTAAAAGGCGCAGTGATATTACGCAGCGCCTGAAAATAGTCCCAGCTAGTTTGTGTAGTTGCAGCAGTAGCAGAGATGCTGGGTTAGGATTCACGTTTGACATTTGCAGAACATATCAGGAGATTGGAAGAAAAATGCAAAAGACTAATAAATGTAATGAGATGTTTGAGGAGAAAAGAATGGGGTGCAAGTATATTATCAATGAAGAATATATATATATATATATATATATATATATATATATATATATATGTATATATATGTGTGTGTGTGTGTGTGTGGCACTAATTCGATCAGTATCAGTTAGACTGTATTACGTCCTACAGTCAGTTACAAGAATATTTAATCAAGGAAGGCAGATAACATTTGTATGGGTACCAGGACATATGGGAAAGGGGAAATGAAATGGCAGATAAATTAGCCAAAACAGCATTAACATAAGGAAACATAGAAATGCAAGTAAATATCAGCAAAGCAGAGGTTAAAAGTGTGATATGGAAGACAGTAAATCGAATGTGGCAAGAGAGGTGGGATAGAGAGGGAGAAGGAAGGCATTTATACCAAATCCAGAGGGATGCTAAATGTTCCGTGATTGGAAGTGGAAATAGCAGAGAGGAAACAGTAATTTCTAGGTTAAGATTGGGACATTATTTATTAAACAAAACACTCAAGTTAAGAGGACAACATGATCCTGTATTGTGTGAGGTGTGCCAGGAAGAGGAGTCAGTGGAGCAGGAGGTCTGAGGTTCAGAGAGAGATGATGAGAGAGATAGAGGTTCAGGACATGACATTAAACGGGTCATTGAGCACTCATCATAGGGCACAGACTAGAATTCTTATGGGTTTCTTAAGGGACATGGGTTTATAATAGAGTGTGAAGAGTTATAGGAGTATTGAGGAGGGTTAACTATTATTATTATTATCATTATTATATAGTAGAATAATGGTGAAGTGTGTGGATTTATATGCTTGGGGGAGAAGGAGGGAATTGGGTGAATTCGTTTGTGAAACTGTTGTCTGATCCACACTCCGGAACAGAGGGTGGCAGTAATGCACCAATTATGCTGGATGCCAACCGGCGTTAAACATTAAAAAGAAGAAGATTTGTTAGGGACTATTTTCAGGTGCTGTGTAATATCACTGCGCCTGCTGTCTCATGGTACAACAGTAGGGTTGTAACGATATACCGGTATGACGATATACCGCGATATAAACATGTACGATTATCATACCGTGTACATTACACTACACTAACACTAACCCTAAGAGAAAATAACAAACACAGAATCTCACCTGCGCCAAGGCAACAACGTTCCACCTAAGGGGCCGTTCACATATCGCACCTAAAACACGTGGAGAACGTTAGACGAGCTGCTTTCTGATTTTTTCCCAAAGCCTTCTGGCACTTGTGCTCTTGAGGCGTCTGCCGTTGCTAAGCAACAATGACCCGCTCTCTCCGTGAAGACGCGGACATTTCAGCAATGGATAAATGAATTTGCAGCACTAAAAATTGCTTGCAGTAGCTCTGCTACTTGATTTATTTAAAAATGGCAATCCATATACAGCTATGATCAGCTGTTCCTTCATCTTGGCTGAGCTTTCAACGTTGTCACAGGAAAGGTGAGGAAGCTACGTGATCCCACGTCAAAATATGAGTTAAAATTGGCACTAGTAGGCCTATGGGAATACTTTTTGTATAGAAAAGACGAATTCTTATTTGTCCTTGAAGGAAGACACAGTTTGCAAAAACTGTGGTCGGAAAGCGGCTGCAAAATGAGGAAACGCATCGAACATGTTTACCATATTAAGTTAACTGTCAATTCTTCGTCATCAGTTAGGAACCTAGGTGTGCTACTTGATCGCAATCTTTTCATTAGAAAGCCACGTTTCTAGCATTTGTAAAACTGCATTTTTCCATCTCAAAAATATATCTAAATTACGGCCTATGCTCTCAATGTCAAATGCAGAAATGTTAATCCATGCATTTATGACCTCAAGGTTAGATTATTGTAATGCTTTATTGGGTGGTTGTTCTGCACGCTTAGTAAACAAACTACAGCTAGTCCAAAATGCAGCAGCAAGAGTTCTTACTAGAACCAGGAAGTATGACCATATTAGCCCGGTCCTGTCAACACTGCACTGGCTCCCTATCAAGCATCGTATAGATTTTAAAATATTGCTTATTACTTATAAAGCCCTGAATGGTTTAGCACCTCAGTATTTGAATGAGCTCCTTTTACATTATAATCCTCTACGTCCGCTACGTTCTCAAAACTCAGGCAATTTGATAATACCTAGAATATCAAAATCAACTGCGGGCGGCAGATCCTTTTCCTATTTGGCGCCCAAACTCTGGAATAACCTACCTAACATTGTTCGGGAGGCAGACACACTCTTGCAGTTTAAATCTAGATTAAAGACCCATCTCTTTAACCTGGCATACACATAACATACTAATATGCTTTTATTATCCAAATCTGGTAAAGGATTTTTAGGCTGCATTAATTAGGTAAACCGGAACCGGAACCAGATCCCCTGTAAAGACCTTGTCTCAGAGGAGCACCAGGACAAGACCACAGGAAACAGATGATTCTTCTGCACAATCTGACTTTGCTGCAGTCTGGAATTGAACTACTGGTTTCGTCTGGTCAGAGGAGAACTGGCCCCCCAACTGAGCCTGGTTTCTCCCAAGGTTTTTTTCTCCATTCTGTCACCGATGGAGTTTCGGTTCCTTGCCGCTGTCACCTCTGGCTTGCTTAGTTGGGGACACTTCATCTACAGCGATATCGTTGACTTGATTGCAAATAAATGCACAGACACTATTTAACTGAACAGAGATGACATCACTGAATCCAATGATGAACTGCCTTTAACTATTATTTTGCATTATTGACACTGTTTTCCTAATGAATGTTGTTCAGTTGCTTTGACGCAATGTATTTTGTTTAAACATTATATAAATAAAGGTGACTTGACTTTATCATAGACAGTAAAATAAATGTTTACCTGTTCAGAACATCATCATCCCGTGCAGATACAGCTATGTTCCATTTATAATTTAAGGTTAATGCATTATGATTTCTGTGATGCGGAGTGAAGCAATGACAATGAATTTACAGTAGCTAGCTAATTATTATTTTATTTAATTTTTAATGATCAATAGAAGTTATTAAACTAATAAATAATCAATGGTGAAATTTTCTTGTTTTTGATTAAAGAAATTTGAATAAAAACATGCTTTCAAATAATTGTGGATAAGAGATTGATGGATTAAGGCTGATAAAGGTGAACTGATGTAATGTTGGGCTGCGTGCGGCTCATGCGCAGAACACGTGACACATCATTCATTCACAGTGTACTAATTAAGCTTTTAATGGGATTAAACTTTAAAAGTACATTAAAATAGAAACAACACAAAAGTCCTTCAACATGAAAAGCAATAGAAATGTAGTAACTAAGTCATTTAATCAGATAACTGCACTCTGCACGGCTGCGGGACACAGGACAGAGAGACTATTCATTCCTACAACTTGTAAATTCGTTTCTACGACTTATTCATTTGTGGCATTGTCCATGTTTCGTTAATTTTGTTCCCTAAATAACCCATGATTTAACTGAAATAAGGGAACAAATTAATAAATCGAGCGAATTATTAATTCATGAAATCTTTCTTTTCCCTTCCCATGTTTACCACACACAGTAAGAGATGCGATTAAAAGTGAAAGATAATAAAATAGACCTGCGAAATTAGAAGATGTAAGAAAAGAAACCGGTAAACCAGAACAAATTAAGCCACATTAATGAAGTCTACAGTCGTGGCCAAAAGTTTTGAGAATTACATAAATATTGGAAATTGGAAACGTTGCTGCTTAAGTTTTTATAATAGCAATTTGCATATACTCCAGAATGTTATGAAGAGTGATCAGATGAATTGCATAGTCCTTCTTTGCCATGAAAATTAACTTAATCCCAAAAAAAACCTTTCCACTGCATTTCATTGCTGTCATTAAAGGAGCTGCTGAGATCATTTCAGTAATCGTCTTGTTAACTCAGGTGAGAATGATGACGAGCACAAGGCTGGAGATCATTATGTCAGGCTGATTGGGTTAGAATGGCAGACTTGACATGTTAAAAGGAGGGTGATGCTTGAAATCATTGTTCTTCCATTGTTAACCATGGTGACCTGCAAAGAAACGCGTGCAGCCATCATTGCGTTGCATAAGAATGGCTTCACAGGCAAGGATATTGTGCTACTAAGATTGCACCTAAATCAACAATTTATAGGATCATCAAGAACTTCAAGGAAAGAGGTTCAATTCTTGTAAAGAAGGCTTCAGGGCATCCAAGAAGGTCCAGCAAGCGCCAGGATGGTCTCCTAAAGAGGATTCAGCTGCGGGATCGGAGTGCCACCAGTGCAGAGCTTGCTCAGGAATGGCAGCAGGCAGGTGTGAGCGCATCTGTACGCACAGTGAGGACAAGACTTCTGGAAGATGGCCTGGTGTCAAGAAGGGCAGCAAAGAAGCCACTTCTCTCCAAAAAAAACATCAGGGACAGATTGATCTTCTGCAGAAAGTATAGTGAATGGACTGCTGAGGACTGGGGCAAAGTCATATTCTCCGATGAAGCCTCTTTCCGATTGTTTGAGGCATCTGGAAAAAGGCTTGTCCGGAGAAGAAAAGGTGAGCGCTACCATCAGTCCTGTGTCATGCCAACAGTAAAGCATCCTGACACCATTCGTGTGTGGGGTTGCTTCTCATCCAAGGGAGTGGGCTCACTCACAATTCTGCCCAAAAACACAGCCATGAATAAAGAATGGTACCAAAACACCCTCCAACAGCAACTTCTTCCAACAACCCAACAACAGTTTGGTGAAGAACAATGCATTTTCCAGCACGATGGAGCACCGTGCCATAAGGCAAAAGTGATAACTAAGTGGCTCGGGGACCAGAATGTTGAAATTTTG
>NC_081789.1:212500-217500 GCF_963082965.1 Carassius carassius | reverse complement strand
AAAATTTACAAATTTATTTTAATACAAAGCTCCATGGCATAACCAATAAACACTGTATAGAAAATATATAAATATGTTTTCTTTTTCTTTTTAAATGTACAGAGAGCCACCAGACCCGAGACAGACGCCCACGTGTTTCTCTCTGGTCAAAGTCAGCGCCACCGGCTATATACACGGATGCCATGGGCGGAGCTTAGAGGGCGGGGCTCAGGACTAGTCCGTGCAGGGCGGGGCTTACACGGTGGTGGGCGGGGCTCAGGATGAGTTTGTGCAGGGCGGGGCTTACTTGGCAGTGGATGGGGCTCAGGACGAGTCCGTGCAGGGCGGGGCTTACTCAGCAGTGGGCGGGGCTCAGAACGAATCTGTGCAGGGCGGGGCTTACACAGTGGTGGGCGGGGCTCAGAATGAATATGTGCAGGGCGGGGTTTACGCAGGGTAGGCGGGGCTTAGGATAAATCCCGGCAGGGCGGGGTTTACGCAGGGTGGGCGGGCTCAGGATGAGTCTGTGCAGGGCGAGGGTGGAGGTGGGTACAGGTGGTGTGAGTAGCTGCGCTCTGTGAAGGGCGATGGTGGGCAGCTCTCACAGTTCTCCTCCGCAGACAGGTACTGGCTCCGAGGGGTGGGCGGCGGCGGCAGCGGCTCCGAGTCGTAGTTCAGGTCACTCGTGTAGCCCTTGACCGCGGCGCTGGACGTGTGCGGAGCTCTTCGGCCCGGCGTGTAGTCGCTGTCGCACACGTCTGTGCTGCAGGGCGTCGTCGGGGGGGCGAAGTGGCGGTAACTGTACGGTCTGTAGCTGTAAAACACTCCGAGTCAGACACAGAATCATAAACACTACACATCCGTGTGACGCGTGTGGTCCATTACCTGTACGATCGGTGCGTCGACGGGCTGTTCGAGGAGTAACCCAACTCCATCGTGTACTGTGACCTCACTGTGGCGGGAGACGGGGGGGGATTCAGGATCTAGAATCATGGGAGAGAAAATACATTTACATGTAAATTAGTTTTTTAAAACCAAATTTAACTATAATAAGTAATAATAAATATAAAACTAAAACTAAAGATATAATACAATTAATTTATTCAATATATAACATGTACTGAAACTAGTTTACAGTATGTGTAGAAAAGAATCCGCATCCTTTAAAATAATCACATTTTATTGCTTTGCAGGCTGAGATAATAATGGACACAGTTTTTGTTTAATCCAGCTGTATTTACTCTTAGTGCATCTTATAACATCCAGGTGAAAGATAAAACACCAACATGTAAGAAAAAAAAAAGACGATTCAATGGGCCTCATTCATGAAACTTGCGTAAATATACGGGTAAATTCGGAGTAATTTCCACATAAAACAGACCTTCTCCAAAACTCTTCGGATTAACAAAATCTTTGTAAACATCAGATCTGATAGTTAAATGTTTATGTTAATGAATTACGATCATTGGTAAATGGGGCGCTCGCGCACGCTCATTCACAATTAGCATAATCTCCACCTATGAATTACAGCTACGCAAATTGTGTGTCCAGGAACGCAGCGAAATATTCTGGTCTACTTTCTCCAGTATATTGCATAAATGCAAAAGAGACTAGGCCATATGCCTAATCAACCGCCAAAGTGTTTTTAGTCATCTGAAAAATGTCAGGCGCTTTTCTAAAAATGACCAGTTGGTGGCTTGAGATCACTTTGGTGGCACAGAGTTTTTCCATCCAAGATGCTTCAGTTGATACGGTATGGAATATTAATGGCGCCAACGTATTAGCCAACTCATATCTCAATTTTAAGAATTTTACTAAATATAATACAGCAGTAACCAGTAATACTGTATTTACTCACCAGTGAGCAGGTGTACATTTCTTTCGTATCAACTAACATCTTGAAAATTCAAACATTTTCATGAATTCGAAAGTTTGTCAGAAAACGGTTTAGGAACCATTTACACAAAAATTAGTTCTGTTCGTGTTTCATGAACGAGGCCCATTGAGTTGGAAAAAGGATCACTCCTTTTTTGTTTAACCACCGTTAGCTTTAATTACAGCCTTTAGTCTGTTGGGATGTCTTTACTGACTTTATAATATTTGCCCACTCTTCTCTGCAGAACTGCTCAGGTTCAGCTCAATCTGATGGTGAGTCTTTGTGTAATGCAGCCACAGGTTTTCAGTGGAGTTTAAGGGCTCTGACGAGTCCATGCAAGACATTCAGCTTGTTCTCCATCAACCACTGTGTGCTCGGTTTTGCCGTGTGCTCTGGGTCATTGTCATATTGGAAGGTAAACCTTCTTCCTATTGACAGCTTTCTGGCAGATTTTCCTCAAGAATTTAGATTGTACTTAGCAGACCGTTACAATGCCGTCTACTTAAATGGTAAAAAAATCTTAGTTACCATCAGTAAATTATGGGGTGCCACAAGGATCCGTGTTAGGCCCTCTGTTATTTTCAATAAACATGCTGGCACTTGGCAACATCATTAAAAAACATGGAATTAGTTTCCACTGCTATGCTGATGATACTCAATGTTAAATATTTCATCATGACCAGATGCAATTTCTAAACTACCCAAGTCGACAAAATGTGTTAAAGATAAAAAACAATGGATGACCAGTAATTTTCTTCTATATGTTAGGTGACATTCTAGTAACTTGCTAATCATGCTAACAACATGCTAGGTATTTGATAATCATGCTAACAGCAGGGTAGTCACTTGCTAATCACACTAGCAACATGCTTGTTACTTGCTAATCATGCTAGCAACATGCTTGTTACTTGCTAATCATGCTAGCAACATGCTAGTAATATGATAATAATGCTAGAAACATGCTAGTAACTTGCTTATCATGCTAGGTATTTACTAATCAATGCTAACTACTGGGTAGTCACTTGCTAATCATGCTAGCAGCATGCTAGTTACGTGTCAATCATGCTAGCAACATGCTAGTAATATGATAATAATGCTAGAAACATGCAAGTATCTTGCTAGAAACATGTTATCAATATCTAATCTATCTATATTTTCAAACCTCAGGTTTCTACAACTACTTTAAACTTTCAGGCTACGCTCATTCAAACAGATGAAGACAGAATATGCATCCTATAAAATCTACAACATGTTACATTATAAACCAAGAAAATGTGAACCTGTAGAAGGGCAAACAAAAAACTTGTTACTTTTTTAATTGAAGCCTTTAAAGATTAATGAACACATTACATTGTTTTTCCTTTCCCAAACTGAAGGCCTCTTAAAATGATAATGACTTTTCCTGCACACTTTCACAGACAGAAGTGAGTGTTGACTGACCGGAGGGAAGAACGTGCCCTTGGTGCTGGACGAGCTGCTGGACGAGGCTCCGGTCACATGTGCTCGGTCATACGGAGGACCGCTGCTGCCTCCCATGATGCTCAGCGAGCCGATGACCGACTTCCCACGAGACATGCCTGAGAGAGAGACACAGGTCAGCAGGGGTCAGACACAGGTCAGGTGTACGGCGTGGTGTTCTGCGGTCACCTGGCAGCGAGCCGGTCAGAGAGCCGGGGTGAGGCACGTATCCCAGAGGCACCGGCGCCGGCCCGTGCACCACGAAGTCATTGGTCATGGTCTCGCCGTCGTCCTTCATCTGAGGACACAGGACACGCTGGCACACGAAATACACGGCACCCACCACGAACAGCACCATCACCACACCCACGATAGAGCCGATGGTGTTCGAGGGAGAGAAGGACGGCTCTTCTGTGGCGTCTGAGGAGGAAACACAGCTCAAGACCAAGGACAGAGGAGACAACAACACTTCAGTATGCCCTATAGACATACATCTCCATCAGATCAGATCTGAAATGGCTCATTTACTGGAGAACAGATCAGAAGTCTGGTGATAATTCTGCTGGAAATCAAGACAGAAACACGTACAGCAGCCGATCTCGTCAGAGTTGTCCGTGCAGTCCGTGTTGTGGTCACACTTCTTGTGCCGCCCGATGCACTGGCCGTTAGCGCAGGTGAACTGATCCATGGGACAGAGCACTGCAGAGACAGACAGGAAGTGAGGGTGAATCAGGCAGGAAGTTGCTCACAGACGGCGAGGATGGGCTGGCGACGGTTACCTTCACATTTGTTCTCGTCGGATCGGTCCTGGCAGTCGATCTCTCCGTTGCAGCGCAGAGTAATGTCCACACACTGCTTGCTGTCGCACTGGAACTCGTGGTCGGAGCAGACGGGACAGTCTCGCTCGTCACTGCTGTCGTCACACTCAGAGAAGCCGTCGCAGCGCCAGGCCTGAGGGATGCAGTCCACCTCGCCGGACACACACGAGAACTGCTCCGGAGAACACGTGGGCGGCTCTGAGGACCACACACTATATTTATCACTACTTCAACTGTATTTTATTAGCATTCATAGTATTATTGGAATATATATCAAATGCACTTTATTATTTATTATTTGCTGAAACCGTGATCCTTGGTGATTCATACAGTGCAAGTCAATGGCTGCTGGCACTTTGAGAGTAAAAAATATCAGGCAACACAGAATGAATCCCAGAGGCTCCTGATGATATATCGAGTTCTAATGAAGCAAGATGTTGTAAATAATGTTCAGTTTCGATCGTTGTACATCATAAGAACTCAATTTATCATCATGAGTCTGATGTTTAACTTGCACTGTATGAAAGATGGCCTGAGGGTGAGCAAATGAACAAATTTGCACAATGATTCCTTTAAGATCATTTTAAAGATTCACACCGTGTTTTCTGTACAACTCTCAAAGCTCTGTATGAGGGAGATTATGATGCGTGTTTGATGACTGAAGTGAGTGTGTGTGTGTGTGTGTGTGTGTGTACCTCCGCAGGAGAGCTCGTCCTGCAGCAGCACCAGGTGAACGGGACACGAGCAGCGCGTCGATCCGTCTCCCTTCACGATGCAGATGTGTGAGCAGCCGCCGTTATCAGAGGTGCAGGGGTGTTTATCTGCAGACACACACACACACATCAACACACGCCCCGCACACACTCTAC
>NC_081789.1:200000-207500 GCF_963082965.1 Carassius carassius | reverse complement strand
GTGAGTGAGAGAGTGAGTGAGTGAGTGAGTGAGAGCGAGTGAGTGAGAGAGAGAGTGAGTGAGTGAGTGTGAGTGAGTGATAGCGTGAGAGTGAATGAGTGAGTGAGTGAGAGTAAATGAGTGTGAGAGTGAGTGAGTGAGTGAGAGTGAGTGAGAGTGAGTGACAGTTGTGTGTGTGTGCGTGTGTGTGTGTGTGTGTGTGTGAGTGAGTGAGTGAGTGAGTGAGTGAGTGAGAGCGAGTGAGTGTGAGTGAGTGAGAGAGAGAGTGAGAGAGAGAGTGAGTGAGTGAGTGAGTGATAGCGTGAGAGTGAATGAGTGAGTGAGTGAGAGTAAATGAGTGTGAGAGTGAGTGAGTGAGTGAGTGAGTGAGTGAGAGTGAGTGAGTGTTGTGTGTGTGTGCGTGTGTGTGTGTGAGTGAGTGAGAGTGAATGAGAGAGTGAGTGTGAGAGTGACTAAGTGAGTGAGTGAGAGTGAGTTTGAGGGTGAGTGAGTGAGTGTGAGTGAATGAGAGAGTGAGTGTGAGAGTGACTGAGTGAGAGTGAGTTTGAGGGTGAGTGAGTGAGTGAGTGAGTGAGTGAGTTTGAGGGTGAGTGAGTGAGTGTGAGTGAATGAGTGAGTGTGAGTGAGTGTGAGAGTGAGTGAGTGTGAGAGTGAGTGTGAGGATGAGTGAGTGTGAGAGTGAGTGAGTGAGTGAGTGTGAGAGTGAGTTTGAGGGTGAGTGAGTGAGTGAGTGAGTGTGAGTGAGTGTGAGGATGAGTGAGTGTGAGGATGAGTGAGTGAGAGTGAGTTTGAGGGTGAGTGTGAGAATGAGTGAGTGTGAGAGAGTGAGTGTTAGTGAGTGTGAGAGAGAGTGAGTGAGAGTGAGTGAGTGAGAGAGTGAGTGTGAGGATGAGTGAGTGAGTGTGAGTGAGTGTGAGGATGAGTGAGTGAGTGTGAGTGAGTGTGAGGATGAGTGAGTGAGTGTGAGAGAGAGTGAGTGAGGATGAGTGAGTGTGAGGATGAGTGAGTGAGTGTGAGTGAGAGAGTGAGTGAGTGTGAGGATGAGTGAGTGAGTGTGAGAGTGAGTGAGTGAGTGTGAGGATGAGTGAGTGAGTGTGAGAGTGAGTGAGTGAGTGTGAGGATGAGTGAGTGAGTGTGAGAGTGAGTGAGTGAGTGAGGATGAGTGAGTGAGTGTGAGGATGAGTGAGTGAGTGTGAGAGTGAGTGAGTGTGAGGATGAGTGAGTGTGAGGATGAGTGAGTGAGAGTGAGTGAGTGAGTGAGTGAGTGTGAGGATGAGTGAGTGAGTGAGTGAGTGTGAGGATGAGTGAGTGAGAGTGAGTGTGAGAATGAGTGAGTGTGAGAGAGAGTGAGTGTGAGAATGAGTGAGTGAGAGAGTGAGTGTGAGTGAGTGAGTGTGAGTGAGTGAGTGTGAGAGAGTGTGAGGATGAGTGAGTGAGTGTGAGAGTGAGTGAGTGAGTGTGAAAGTGAGTGAGTGAGTGAGAGAGTGAGTGAGGATGAGTGAGTGTGAGGATGAGTGAGTGAGTGTGAGTGAGAGAGTGAGTGAGTGTGAGGATGAGTGAGTGAGTGTGAGAGTGAGTGAGTGAGTGTGAGGATGAGTGAGTGTGAGGATGAGTGAGTGAGAGTGAGAGTGAGTGAGTGAGTGTGAGGATGAGTGAGAGTGAGAGTGAGTGAGTGAGTGTGAGGATGAGTGTGAGAGTGAGTGAGTGAGTGTGAGAGTGAGTGAGTGAGTGAGTGTGAGAGTGAGTGAGTGAGTGTGAGAGTGAGTGAGTGAGTGAGTGAGGATGAGTGAGTGAGAGTGAGTGTGAGAATGAGTGAGTGTGAGAGAGAGTGAGTGTGAGTGAGTGAGTGAGTGTGAGAGTGTGAGGATGAGTGAGTGAGTGAGTATGAGTGAGTGAGTGAGTGAGTGTGAGTGTGAGGATGAGTGAGTGAGTGTGAGAGAGTGAGTGTGAGAGTGAGTGAGTGAGTGAGTGAGTGTGAGGATGAGTGAGTGTGAGGATGAGTGAGTGAGAGTGAGTTTGAGGGTGAGTGTGAGAATGAGTGAGTGTGAGAGAGTGAGTGTTAGTGAGTGTGAGAGAGAGTGAGTGAGAGTGAGTGTGAGAGTGAGTGAGTGAGAGGATGAGTGAGTGAGTGTGAGGATGAGTGAGTGAGTGTGAGAGTGAGTGAGTGAGTGTGAGAGTGAGTGAGTGAGTGTGAGGATGAGTGAGTGAGAGTGAGTGAGTGTGAGGATGAGTGAGTGAGTGTGAGAGTGAGTGAGTGAGTGAGAGGATGAGTGAGTGAGTGTGAGAGTGAGTGAGTGAGTGTGAGAGTGAGTGAGTGAGTGTGAGGATGAGTGAGTGAGTGTGAGAGTGAGTGAGTGAGTGTGAGGATGAGTGAGTGTGAGGATGAGTGAGTGAGAGTGAGTGAGTGAGTGTGAGGATGAGTGAGTGAGAGTGAGTGTGAGAATGAGTGAGTGTGAGAGAGAGTGAGTGTGAGAGAGAGTGAGTGTGAGAGAGTGCGAGGATGAGTGAGTGAGTGTGAGAGTGAGTGAGTGTGAGTGAGTGAGTGAGTGAGTGTGAGTGAGTGAGTGTGAGGATGAGTGAGTGAGTGAGTGTGAGGATGAGTGAGTGTGAGAATGAGTGAGTGTGAGGATGAGTGAGTGAGAGTGAGTTTGAGGGTGAGTGTGAGAATGAGTGAGTGTGAGAGAGTGAGTGTTAGTGAGTGTGAGAGAGAGTGAGTGAGAGTGAGTGAGTGTGAGGATGAGTGAGTGAGTGAGTGTGAGTGAGTGAGAGGATGAGTGAGTGAGTGTGAGAGTGAGTGAGTGAGTGAGTGTGAGAGTGAGTGAGTGAGTGAGTGTGAGAGTGAGTGAGTGAGAGAGTGAGTGAGGATGAGTGAGTGTGAGGATGAGTGAGTGTGAGTGAGAGAGTGAGTGAGTGTGAGGATGAGTGAGTGAGTGTGAGAGTGAGTGAGTGAGTGTGAGGATGAGTGAGAGTGAGTGAGTGAGTGAGTGTGAGGATGAGTGAGTGAGAGTGAGTGAGTGAGAGAGTGAGTGAGTGTGAGGATGAGTGAGTGAGTGTGAGAGTGAGTGAGTGAGTGAGAGGATGAGTGAGTGTGAGGATGAGTGAGTGAGTGAGTGAGAGTGAGTGAGTGAGTGAGGGAGTGTGAGGATGAGTGAGTGAGGGAGTGTGAGGATGAGTGAGTGTGAGGATGAGTGAGTGAGTGTGAGAGAGTGAGTGAGTGAGTGTGAGAGTGAGTGAGTGAGTGAGAGTGAGTGAGAGGATGAGTGAGTGAGTGAGTGAGTGTGAGGATGAGTGAGTGAGTGAGAGTGAGTGAGTGAGTGAGTGAGTGAGTGAGTGAGTGTGAGGATGAGTGAGTGAGTGTGAGAGTGAGTGAGTGAGAGTGTGAGAGTGAGTGAGTGAGTGAGTGTGAGGATGAGTGAGTGAGAGTGTGAGAGTGAGTGAGTGAGTGAGTGTGAGGATGAGTGAGTGAGTGTGAGAGTGAGTGAGTGAGTGTGAGGATGAGTGAGTGAGTGTGTGAGAGTGAGTGTGAGGATGAGTGAGTGAGTGAGTGTGAGAGTGAGTGAGTGAGTGAGTGAGAGTGAGAGAGAGTGAGAGTGTGTTTGTGTGTATGAGTGTCTCCTCACCTTCAGTGTAATATCAGTCCAGTAGATGCGGTTGTCGGTGATGTCGAAGTCGAGTGCGGACGCTTCTTTGACGCCGGTGAGAGGAATGGCTACGTTGTTGTTGTTGGTCTCCAGCGAGATGCGCCTGATGTCCGTGTGGCGGGAGAACAGCAGGAAGGCCTCGGGGACGATGCAGGTGCTCAGATCGGCCATGAGCTCCAGACCGATGGGACATGCACACGACACGCCCTGCGGCTTATAGAGACACAGGTGACTGCATCCGCCATTAGCGTGCGCACACGGGTTCACACCTGCACAGACAGAGATTCAGCTCAGCACAAACACAACAAGAGCATCGCTCTTCTCCTGAAACGATCATGCTGTCATCATTAACTCATCCTAATGTCATTCAAACAAATATGGAAGTCAAGGGGTTCTAAACTGATTCTTTAAAGTATCTTCTTTTACAAAGGAGCTCATACAGGGAGGAAATGACATCACAGCTGCTCACCGAAGGTCTGGTGGACGTGTGTGGCCTTGATCCCCATGAGGTCAGGCAGCTGGTCGACGATCACCTCGCGCTCCAGGCTGAGTTTGTGCATGCGCTCGATGCTGCGCCGCTGCCAGTCCGTCCAGTAGATGTAGTCGCCCAGCAGCGTGAAGCCGAAGATGTGCGGCAGGTTATCATCCACCAACACCTTCCGACCCGATCCGTCCATCTCCATCACCTGAAGAACACCAGAAACACTCCTGACGATCCTTACACTCCTACAGATTACATCTTATATATTTATTTATACAATTAAAAACACTTCAATTAGAGTTGCTTTAATTCAGCAGATAATGAATACAGCTCACCTTGAACCAGCTAACTCTCCTTTAACTACAGCACAACTTAAGTGTGTGTGTGTGTGTCTGTGTGTGTCAGCTGATCGTAAACAATCATTCATATATTCTCACACACACACACACACACACACACACACACACACGTGTAAACCTGCCAGACGACGGTCCAGCATTACTGAGCAGCAGCGAGTCGAACACAGCAGCACATGAACATCTGAAGACAGGAAACACTCTGAGACCGAACATGAAGAGCTGCTGAAGTGCTAGAACAACATCCAGCTGTTTACATCCACAGCACTCGCCAGATTCCAGACCTCAGGAATACTACACTCACTTCCTGTCGCTCCAGCTCTGACTCACACACGAGCTGCGCTCAAATCCCGGTGAGGACTCCAGGATGAGAGTGTGTGTGGTCAATCGCTGGAGCTCCGGGTCAAGTGTCCCTCTGGAGTGTTAGGATCGAGACTGCAGTGCAGCTTCAGATCCTGAATCTATTCTAAAGCGAGCGACCGCAGCCAGAGAGAAGCAGCAATCAGAACCAGATCCGAACCCCACGAGACGGGACGGGACGGACACCGAGCTCAGAGACACACACTCTGAATAATGCAGCAGATATTCTGAAGAATGTCTGTCACAATATAAGGAGCAGAAGTTGACCGCAGCGGAGGATATTTTCATGACAAGAGCTATTGTACATTTACCAGATACACAGGAGTTAATAAAACTGAACAAATAAAATACAACAAAAACGTAAGAGATTAGAAGTACAAGAGGGTTTAAGTTTACATACGATAAATTCTAAACAAGTCAGAATCAGATTATTAAAAGTTCTTACTAAACACAATCCTCATAATTCACTGAAACTGGACATTTCATCCGAACTGCTGTCGTGATATAGAAGAGAGCAGCAGGAACATTGTGCTAAACATCTGCTTTAGTGCTGCACAGAAGAAACTCAAACAGGTTTGAGGGAGAGAAACTGACAATCATCACTTCTGGATGAATTATTCCTATAATTCAGTTCTTCTCTGGCGTTCATTAGGACACATCCTGGAGACACACACACACACACACACACAGACACACGGTTCTCCACATGTGTGTGTTCATGAGTCTTGTTCGGTCAGACTCCCAGCGCGTGCCATTAGCGTGAGCTCTCAGCGTGAAGCAGCTCTGATGCCGGCTGGAGATAAACACACACACACACAGAGACACACACACACACACTCTCACACACGCAGCCTGAATCTGTCAGGATTATCAGCAGTTTTCGCTCCTGTGGAGCCACGGCTAATGAGACACGCTGAAGCACCAGAGGCTAGAAACCTGAGAGTAAGAGACGACTGCCCGCAGGAGAACGTGTGACATCACGTCACATCTGGTGACATCATCAGCAGTGTGTGTATGACTGAGGTGGACACTGGAGTCTGACCTCGATGACGTCGGTCTTGGCGTCTCCCCAGTAGATCTTCCTCTGGCTGTAGTCCAGTGCCAGTCCGTTGGGCCATCCCAGAGACGTGTTGACCAGCACCAGACGCTCCGTCCCGTCCAGAGCCGCCCGCTCGATCTTCGGCACTTCACCCCAGTCTGTCCAGTACATGAACCTGCGGGACACACGGGACACACGCTTCAGCACACTACAACAAGCTCATAAACTCCAGCACCCCGAGGTTCAACAGCGACTGGATTTCAGCTCTCAGATCGGCTCAAATACTGAAAATGTAGAAATGGTTTTGAAATCAGATTAGATGATATAATCCAGTCTAGATTTAGGTCTGGATGTGTTACTCAAAATGTTTTCGATGGATTTAACACCGCAGTTTTACGAGTGCACTTTTTTTTTTTTAATCTCTGTCCATATAGACAATATTGACTTGTAGCCTAAATGATTAACTAACAATCTGGTCAACATAAAGTTCTTTATTTGAAGCACAATTCTACAAGAAAGGTAACTTAATGAAAAAGTGTTGGTGCTTAAATTGCTTCACTGAGCCGAACATTTAAAACTTAAAACATCTCAAGATTAATGGAATAAAAAGGAAATGTAAAGTAAGTGTTTTAAGCTCTTCAAACTGAACATCTCATGGCTCAATGTCTTATGGACTGTCCTGCGGTCACATGATCCTCATATGGCCATCTCCTGTAGTTTGGTCTTCTTGATCTTTGCTTTATATCCAATAGTTTGTGCGGAGACGCTTCAGGACATGGAGACGCCAGCGTGATCACTTGGGTTTCTTTCAGTGGATATTACGTCATTTTTGCTCATAAGAATAATACATAATTCGTAACTGCAAAGGGTCTACTTTTATTTGTGAGCACTCACAAGATCAACAAAACGTTGTGCTTTTATAAAATAAAGAAAACAAACACGATGTGCTTTCTGCTTTCTCGTCTTTAACAGGAGTACGTACAACCCTCTACGCAATTGAATCGCCATTGGCTAGTAAATTTTTTAGTTTAGATTTTTACATCATTATAATATTTCACAAAAATATATTTTTTCCTGTATTTTTGATCAAATAAATGCACTTTTGACCACTAATGTGTACTCTACACTCTACTCACCCGGAGACGGGGTCCAGAGCGAGGGCCCTGGGCTCGTCCAGATCCTCCGAGATCAGGATCTTCCTCATGGAGCCGTTCAGACGGGTCACCTCGATGCGGTCCGTGCCGGTGTCTGTCCAGTACAGATTCCGTGCGATCCAGTCCACGGCGATCCCGTCCGGATGACTGACCTGAGAGGTCACCAGGAACTGAGCCTCGCTGCCGTCCAGGAAGGACCTGCGGATGGCCTGCACCTCGTCGTCCGTCCAGTAGATGTGACCCTCCACCGGGTCGTAGTCGATGGCGATGGCGTGCCGAATGTCGTCGGTCTGCAGCACGATGTCGGTGAAGTCAGGCGTGTCCAGAGAGATCCGCCGCAGGTCTGTGCGCCGCGCCAGCAGCAGCAGCTGAGAGGCACCTGGACGGGGTCAGAGGTCAGAGGTCAAGAGCTGTCCGGCTGTGGCACCAGAGATTGGGAGTGTGTATGTGTGTACATTACTCCTGCTGA
>NC_081789.1:180000-197500 GCF_963082965.1 Carassius carassius | reverse complement strand
TTTAAAACCATTTTAATCATTTAAATGAACACATGAGAGGAAAAAATTGTTAGCCTGAATGCACTGTAAGTCGCTTTGGATAAAAGTGTCTGCTAAATGCATAATTTTTTTTTTATTTTTTTATTTTTTATTTAATCAATTAAAAATGTTCACATATTAAACACAAAAATGTTAATTATAAAAAAATTGAAATAACATGTATTGGCTCATGAGGTGCTTCGAGATCGGCAGCCCTCCTGAGAAACCACAGAAGAGCGAGAGACAGAACAGACGCTCCACTGTGTGTGAGACACTGAAGCTGGACTCGTGTGTCATCATCATCATCACTGCAGAGGAACTACTGCAGGACACACACACACACACACACACACTCTCTCTCTTACCCAGCGGCTGGCGCTCCTGGCTGTAGACGTGTATGTCCATGGGTGAGAAGATGTTGGTGTGTATCTCGTGGCTGTTCTCTCCCGTGTGTTTGAGGCAGGCGTGTATGGAGTGTGTGTTCCAGTCCGTCCAGAAGAGTGTGTCCTCGTACAGCGTCAGTGCGAACGGGTGCGGCAGCGAGCCCTTCACCACCACCTCCCTGAGCACACACACACACAGGCGTGAGCTGACGGACACACACACACACACACACACACACACACACACACACACACACACACACCGAGGCACTCTCACCTGTGTGATCCGTCCAGCTCGGAGCGGTGGATGAAGCTGAACTTGGCGTCGGCCCAGTAGAGTTTCTGCAGCTCGTAGTCCAGCGTCAAGCCGTTGGGCCAGTAGATCTCCGAGTCGATGATGACCGAGCGATGCGTCCCGTCCATCCCAGCGCGCTCGATCTTCGGGATCTCACCCCAATCCGTCCAATACATGTACCTGAACACACCTTACAGTCAGACGAGGAGCAGCACACATCCACAACATCTGAGCCGCATCACTAACAGGGTCTGTTCTGCTCAAAACTACTTTAAGAGCTTCTCAAACTCAAAACGATGGTCTGTAACATGAGGAGAAACACAAACAGATAAAACATCAGTGAAACTGCATGAACCACAAACACTGACGACCTTTGACCTTTGGCTGAGCGGATGAGGAGCGGAGACTCGGGTTTCAGTCGCTCCTCACACTGACCGTTATATTTAGAGTGACTCAAACTACTGCGCTTGTACACAACTAACCGACCCGGTTAACCTGGTTAACTCTACCAGCGTCACATGACCAGTGACCGGCTCTTTCAGCAGTGAGTCTCATTCATAGCATTAATAAAACAAATCATTCAAAACTATATAAAAACATATCATATAAAAATTATTTAAAAGAAAAACAATCATAATACATCTTAATATAATTATACTTACTAAAAAAATGTGTAAACGAAAAATTTTAATTAAAAATACAAAGAAAAATTACACATTAAATATATTTATACATTAATATACTTACATTAAAAAAGTTAGAAACAAAATAAATGCAAAATTGAAATAACCTTGTGTTATTATTTCTTTTTTATTTATTTATTAAAATAAAAGAAATAGTAAATGACTGTCAATGTGAAACAATGTAAAAAATAAAAATACAATACTACACAAGTATATGCTTTTGGCTGCATGTACAGAAAAACGAACAATTATTGAAAAATGTACTTAAAATCTACAAACTACATCACTTCCTCTGAGGTCACGCAGCCAAAAACACTTCGACCAATGAGCATACAGTGAGAAATCAGTCTGCCCGCCCCTGAAGACACACACACACACACACTCTGGTGTGAACGGGGCGGACGTCACAGGAATGTGTCACTCCGGTGTGAAGAGCAGGAGTGTGTGATCTGTCGTTTGTACAGCTGCAGCTCTGACATCATCAGCGTGTGATGATGATGATGATGCGTTTCCTGTGCGTCAGACGGCAAATACCTCAGATGCCTTTCATACAGTAGCCTAGAACTACAACCAGGAAGATTTACAATTAGGAGAGCGATAGGTGGTGATGACATCATCACACTGAAGTGAAGCCCCGCCCACTAGCCTGTCAATCATCCACTGCACTGAATACACGGTCTGACGCTTCACTGCTGCGTCTGCAGCGGCTTTTAATTCAGAGATCCGAACACAACTGAAGGACAGATGATGACACGCACACACTCTGCAGGATCACAATCACAATCCGTCTCTCTTTCACACTGTCATGAACGAAGACAACGGCTCTGCTTCAGATCGAATCACGCTGATGAACAGACGTCACATAAAACTCATCATAAAAGTGAGCCGAAAGGAAATATAAAGTCAGGCCATTCAGAACAAATATTTGATATTTCTACAGACAATCATAGTTCACAAGAGCTAAATCAGATGTTATGATGCCTATATCACAACAAACTAAAAAAAAAAAATCACAGTATGACAATAGGACAGCCATAAATATAAGTACTCCAATCTTATGGTTAATAATAAAATTAGTATTTAAACAAATGTATATTATTATATAACAATTATCAATACTCTAAAATAAAATTAGTATTACTACATTATTTTTCTAAAATAGTTTACAGTAAAATTTCAGAAACATTTCTTTTAATCTAGTAATTTTTATTTAGAAATACATTTTATTACTATTATAAATTGTTTTAATATTATTACACTATTTTTGTAAAATAGTAGGCTAGTTTAAATATTTTTGTTTTTATTTAGTAAGTTTTATTTAGAAAAAATATATTTTTTATAATTTTTATAACCGTATTGATATTTAAGCATATAATTTTGGTTAACTATACAGCACTACAAACAAACCTTTTTCAAATGCATTTTAAAAATCACAAAACAAAACAAAAAAACACCACACTTTCCCAGAAGTGTGCAGTGTCAGAGATGCTGATGTTTGGGCTTTCACTCTTCAGATCAGATCAGATCAGAGAGCATCTGAGAGAACACAATCATATCTGCCTCCAGACCAAACACAACGATGTGAAGATAAACTCAGCCAGGAGCCGCTCTGAACTTCCTGGAGCTGCTCCGACCAGAACAAAAGCACCTGTGTTGGTCAAACTGGAGAGACCGGATTACCCATCAGCCCTCGAGAGGAAACCCTTCGCTCAGGTTACACACAGACTCACCTGATGAAGTAACACTAAACCTTCGTGAAAACCTCAACAGCAGGAAGAGAGCCATGAAATGACCGCGGTGTCTCCTGCTCAAACAGGGAAGCAGTTCCTGACTCAAACCTGAGCCACCGTGTGCTCCGAAGAGAGACAGAAATCAGCCTCAAACACACTGAACTTACGCCATCTTCAAACACTGGAGCAATGAGGAACAGGTCAGAGTTCAAGTCACTAAATGAGGACGAATCAGATCTCAAAGAACCTGAAGAGGATTATTTCCCCTCAAACAGAAAACACAATGAACTTCACATTAGAGCTGTCCCCATCATACACATACACTGATGAGTGAGCTCAACCAATGGAGTGCGTTTGGGGCAGGGCTTTCTGTCTGACTGACCAATGACAGAGAAGGAGTGTTTGGAAACCTGTCTGAAACATTCATATGTCTGCAGAGCTGTTTATGGAGGCTGGTGTCACCAGACGAGATTTTGACAATACATGCCTGTTTATAAAAACCTACTAGGGATGTAAAGATCAACCATGAGCTGATTGAAAATCAATTCAGATACGTGACGATTCAAATCGGTTGAGATGCTGAACAAATCAAGATTTATTTAGGAGCGGGAGTTTATATTAATGTGTGTCTGAGGGGAACGGTCTTTAGAAATACATATATAGATTTTTTTTTGTTCATCTTGCCTCTGCATGAAGCATATTAAAGTTCATAAGAGCAGAGCTGCTTTGTTTACAGCGGTAACCAAGGAAACGCTTTAAGCTCCACCCGCCGCAGTGTTCATGAGTGCTTTGTTTACAGAGGTAACCAAGGAAACGCTTTAAGCTCCACCCGCCGCAGTGTTCATGAGTGCTTTGTTTACAGCGGTAACCAAGGAAACGCTTTAAGCTCCACCCGCCACAGTGTTCATGAGTGCTTTGTTTACAGCGGTAACCAAGGAAACGCTTTAAGCTCCACCCTCCGCAGTGTTCATGAGTGCTTTGTTTACCGCGGGAACCAAGGAAACGCTTTAAGCTCCACCCGCCGCAGTGTTCATGAGTGCTTTGTTTACAGCGGTAACCAAGGAAACGCTTTAAGCTCCACCCTCCGCAGTGTTCATGAGTGCTTTGTTTACCGCGGGAACCAAGGAAACGCTTTAAGCTCCACCCGCCGCAGTGTTCATGAGTGCTTTGTTTACCGCGGGAACCAAGGAAACGCTTTAAGCTCCACCCGCCGCAGTGTTCATGAGTGCTTTGTTTACAGAGGTAACCAAGGAAACGCTTTAAGCTCCACCCGTCGCAGTGTTCATGAGTGCTTTGTTTACAGCGGTAACCAAGGAAACGCTTTAAGCTCCACCCGCCGCAGTGTTCATGAGTGCTTTGTTTACAGCGGTAACCAAGGAAACGCTTTAAGCTCCACCCGCCGCAGTGTTCATGAGTGCTTTGTTTACAGCGGTAACCAAGGAAATGCTTTAAGCTCCACCCGCCGCAGTGTTCATGAGTGCTTTGTTTACAGCGGTAACCAAGGAAACGCTTTAAGCTCCAATCTAATTTAGATTAAAAACTGCTCGTGTTGCATGTATGCAGCATCTTTGTTTGGGCTGTGATTAAAATGCTGTGGTGGTCTCGAAGTTTAAACAGAAAGAGCACAGACGAAGCCTTATTTTGTTAATATAAAGAGATTTCTTTTGTGTTATTTGATTTGGTGCTTGTTTTTAAATTTCAGTTTACTTTTACATTCTATCTAAGTTTTGTCATTTAGCAGATGCTTTTATACAAAGCGACAAAAGAAGCAATCAAAACCAACAAAAGAGCAATAATATACCAGTGGTATATTAGTATATTAATATAGTGTTATATTTAAATTTCACAGACAAATGTGCAGCATTTTGTCCAAGAACACATTTAATTTATAATTTGTCTTAAAGCTCTTTTGTTAAAAACAATCATGAATCGAATTGTGACTTGAGCGAATCTTTTCATCCCTAGTTTGTCTGCATATCAGTGAAAGAGCAGCACACAAACACAACCCTGAGCCGTATTCCTTCTTCTCAGCTGGACCCGAGACGGGTCGGTTATTCTCAATCATCCTGAACTAAAAGGAGCTGGAAGAGATGCACACGAGCAAACCTGTAACTACATAAACATCCAGAAAACAAGACACAACCTGTTGATGTTCTTGCTTACAAACCCAGACAGAAATCCTATGAGAGCGGTCAGTGTAGGGTGAAGTGTGTGTGAGGGACTCACCCTCGGGCCGGATCCAGAGCGATGGCCCTCGGCTGGTCCAGATCCTGCCAGAACAACACCTTCCTGTTTGTCCCGTCCAGCTCCGCCACTTCGATGCGATTGGTCTCCGAGTCGGTCCAGTAGAGCTTGTTCCCCATCCAGTCACAGGCCAGGCCGTCCGGAGAGGCCAGACCGGACACGACCGTGTTCTGGACACCGCTGGGCGCTGACCCGTTGAACCGCGTGCGTTTGATGGCCTCCTCGCTCACGTCGCTCCAGTAAATCAGTCCCTGCTCGTAAACATAATCCACAGCCGCCGCGTCCTCCAGACCGCTGACCAGCACCGAGGCGTTCCCTCGACCCCGAGCCGCGTCCACCAGACGCAAGTCTCTTCGATTCGCATACAAGAGCAGCGGCAGGCCTGCGGACACAGAGAGGACACACAGGGGTCAGAGGTCAAACCAGCCTGCTTGGATTCTCAGGGTTTCTGCAGGATTCACGAAGCTCAGCTGAAGACTAAAGGACTGGACTGAAGGAAACATTGTCCTGCGAGCCGAAAACACAACCTCTGACAGATCTCCACAGCTTCACCAGAACAGGGCTCTCAACCTTTTAGGACATACGCCCCCAAAGTTTGACCAATTCAGCTAATGTGTGTGTGTGTGTGTGTGTTTGAGAGAGAGTGTGTGTGTGTGTGTGTGTTTGAGAGAGAGTGTGTGTGTGTGTGTGTGTGTGAGAGAGAGAGAGAGAGAGAGAGAGAGAGAGAGAGAGAGAGAGAGAGAGAGAGAGAGAGAGAGAGAGAGAGAGAGAGAGAGAGAGAGAGAGTGTGTGTGTGTGTGTCTCTGCAGGGATCTGGCACTGAATCAAACCTCAATTTGACACTTCCACCACAAACACAGACACACACTGCGACCTCAACCTTCTCGCCTCCAGCCTGTTTTTCTAACACGGGGAATTTCCTTTTCCAAATATTTGGAAACTTGCAGGACTCCGGGCGACTCGGTGAAGCCCGTGCCAGACTCACCCGAGAGCAAACAGGAGAAACACGGAGCTTTTACACACTTTATATCTGGCCCTGGATCATGTCAACCATTCAGATGATCTTTCACACACTTTTTCAGAGTTTCTTTCTGCTGGCTTTTGTTTGTCTGTAACGGTATGACTGCTCACACACACACACACACACACGCAAACACACACACACACACACACACACACACACACACACCTGAGCAGCTGTTAAACACTATACTGTTTACAAACACTTACATAATGGCTAAAAGTGATTCTGCAGAGCAGAAAGAGTCAGACACAGGACTGAGTCAAACACAAAACCTAGAAACAGAGAGCGCGAGTGTTTCGACGCGCGTCAGACGCGTCAGGCGCGAGGCCAGAGACGAGCAGGAAACAGTCGAGCGCTTCGGGACAAAAGCGGCTGAAAACTGGCGAGTTTGATGAGAGCAGATTCGCAAAACAAGCTCATTACACATCAACAAACACACAGACGGACGAGTTTCTCCAACAATACAGCGCTGACTGACGCGCGCAGAGCTCGACGCGATTCCTCGCAGATCTTGCTGTAAATCAAACTCACCCCGAATCTGCAAACACAAAGTGCACAGTAAGAGACTCTGTAGTACGGCACCCATCTTCAACGCTCAGCCGCGCCGCCTCGCTCGCATCGCTCCGGCCGCGCGCGTCTGTGACTCGGATTCTTCGCGCTGAATCTCCGCCGCAGTTTTTCATCGGTTTGATTGTCTCGGTGTTTCAGTGTGACCACGACATCGCGCAGTCCGTCCGTGCGTCCGTCTCCTTCCGCTCACAGGAAAAACACCCGGCCGCTTCCGAACCCTTCCCCCTTTCCCTCTCCAGATCCAGATCCAGATCCAGCTCCGCGCCGCCGCGAACTATTGCTGTATTTCACCACACTCGCGTCTGTTTTTCTCTGTATGAGATCATAACGCGGCGGAGACGCAGAACCGAGCGTTTAATGCGGGGAAAGAGGCGTCGCGAGCGTTGTGGGCGCGCGGATGAAGGCAGGGAAGCGCATTCCAATGGGACTAGTTTTTCACGCAGCGGTTCGTGCTGCGGCCCGAAACACAAAACAACACAAAGCTACACGACGCCGAGTTATATTTCATTCATTATCACTCGCGCATTGATCATTGTCTCATTGTAACACTGAACACACACATCATGGGAGTTTTCAGGCTCTCTCAAAGCCAAGAGATCATTGGTTGTGATTTGTGTTTGCAGTGATATTATATTACACGGTGTATTTTATTATCTGTGTATCTGTTGCTACCGCAATTTAAATGTTTTTTTTCCTCTTCTTTTTTTAACCATGGCAATAAAAATCCATCTTCAGTGAATCTATCGAAAGCTAGAAGAGCATTATAGATATGAAATATGAATCATTCAGTGATATATCTGAGTGTGAGTTCTGGATGTGTCGTACAGATGTTACACAGCGCCCTCTCGCGTCCAAACAGCGGAGAATAAACATTCTGTGCATCAAATATCGTTTCGTCTCATTTTCATTTACAGTATTCATTCCCAAGCAGTACCATTTTATATATCACGTGAAATATTGTTACAGTGTAAAACATCTGTTTTCTGTGATGCTCCGCTGTATTTTCAGCATCATTCCTCCAGTCTTCAGTGTCACATGATCTTCAGAAATCAGAATAATATGATGATTTACTGCTCAAGAAACATTTCTGATTATTATCAATGTTGAAAACATTAATATTTTTGTGGAAACTGATACATTTTATTTTTTAGGATGAACAGAAAGCATTTATCATTGTGTGCACTAACAAGCTTTTGAAACATTATTGTTCTATATTTGCATAACTCATAAAAAGGAATAACCAACCCCTTTCCAGAAATGCCCTCAGCACTCTCCATTTAAGCTTTTTTTTAATCAGAATGTAATAATAAATCTGAGCCAAGGCTCACCAAAAATTTACCAACAACAAACATATAATAACAGATTAGAAAATACCGAAGATAAAAACAGACAGATTTCTGAATCTCATGCTGTTGTTCAGTGATCGTTAAAGCAGACAATCATCCAAAAAACGCAGTGAATTACAAAACAGCCAGATCCAGACTGAAACATGTGACACACGTGAGGATCTGTTGTGAGAGTCACAGAGTGATGAGCTAAACACATGATTCAGGATCAGAGCAGAAGTCACTCCACTCTCACTGAGAAAACCTAAGAAACACAGGACAGGACTGATGCTGTTCATCGTCTGAGGCCACCTGAGTTCAGTGTATTGCTTTTGATTTCTCTCTATTCACAGATGAAGCGTCGACAGTGCTCTGTGTTTCTGAACCAGACAGCCTAAATATTAAAACACAAAGCTTTCTCCAGTGGGTTAACGGGAGACACATGTCTCCAGTGGATGGTTTAAACCTCGTAGTGCAGGTCGTTGAGCTCCAGTCGGGTGTAGTGGCGTCTGTCGAAGGACTCCATGGCTTTACGGGCCGCCAGAGAGAGGATGAGTGTGAGGAAGATGAGTGTGATCACCACGATGGCCACCAGGCTGTTCTTCCACATCACTCGAGACACCTTGGGCTTCCCTGGAAGAGACAGAACGGGATGATCACGAGAGAAACCTGTGCGCTTCGGGTTGCTCTCCGGCTCGATCACGTCTGCAGGGGCTGGCTCAGGGGTCGAGGGCGGCACTGTGGGGGTGATGGAGGTGATGGAGGTGCTGGTCGGGGGGGCTGTAGGCTTCTGCGTGGCTCTGACGGGATTCACTGAATGCGTCTCTGGTCTCGAGGGTTTGCTGGGTTTCTTGGGTCGGATGGGTTTGAGGGACGTCCGTGGAGGAGGATGAGGCGCTTTAGTGCTGGTGCTTTTAGTCGTGCTGGTGGACTGTGTGGTGCTGGTTGCCGTGGTAGCAGGTGCGGTTGTCATAGCGATGGTTTTGAGCATCACGGGTGATTTTGACTCAGTTGGAGCTTCTTCAGTTCTGATGATGGAGGAGGATGTGGCAGGCGTTTTAGTCCTGGATGTGGTCCTGGGTGTAGTCCTTGGTGTCGTGGGTGTAGTCCTGGGTGTAGTTGAGGGTGTAGTCATGGGTCTAGTTATTGGTGTAGTCCTGGGTGTCATGGGTGTAGTTATTGGTGTAGTCGTGGGTGTCATGGGTGTAGTTCTGGGTGTGGTCCTGGGTGTCGTGGGTGTAGTTGTGGGTGTAGTCCTGTGTGTCGTGGGTGTAGTTGTGGGTGTGGTCCTGGGTGTCGTGGGTGTAGTTGTGGGTGTAGTCCTGTGTGTCGTGGGTGTAGTTGTGGGTGTAGTCCTGTGTGTCGTGGGTGTAGTTGTGGGTGTGGTCCTGGGTGTCGTGGGTGTAGTCCTGTGTGTCGTGGGTGTAGTTGTGGGTGTGGTCCTAGGTGTCGTGGGTGTAGTTGTGGGTGTAGTCCTGTGTGTCGTGGGTGTAGTTGTGGGTGTGGTCCTGGGTGTCGTGGGTGTAGTTGTGGGTGTAGTCCTGTGTGTCGTGGGTGTAGTTGTGGGTGTGGTCCTGGGTGTCGTGGGTGTAGTTGTGGGTGTAGTCCTGTGTGTCGTGGGTGTAGTTGTGGGTGTAATCCTGGGTGTCGTGGGTGTAGTTGTGGGTGTGGTCCTGGGTGTTGTGGGTGTAGTCGTGGTCTGCTGTGGTGCTGTGGGTTTGGCTGTTATTCTTCCACTTCCTTTAGTTGTTGGATGAGTTAGACCTGAAAAGATCAAATCGATGGCAGAAACCAAGCGGTGTTAGGATAAGGCTTTTAGTATCACTGAGATACTACTGTAGTTTTTATTCATATTCTGAATTAGTTTTTATATTTCTAATTTTCCTTTTAATTTTCGTTCAAGTTTTATTAATTCAGTTGTGTGATTTTGCCATTTTATTAGCTTTTAAATATGTTTTCATCCTGTCAACTTCAGGTTACGTTTATTTTAGTACATCGAGTTAAACTAAAGGAACATGAGAAGCGGATCAAATCAAATGAAGTTTATTTTATTGCAAGAAACAAAATGTCTTTCATAGCTTTATTCACATAAAAAAATGGTTTGAAGTCAGTTGTTTCTATATGTTTGAGTCGTGTGTCAGCAGAAATATCAGTTGACATTTCATGTGCCTTTAATTGTAATAATGCAGTCCGTCTGTGATCACATGAAGAAGCAGAAAGAACTGAGTCAGAAAGTGTGGCAGTGCAGCGGTTGGTGATGGGAGGTGTCCTGCTCACCCTTAAATATGTTGTAGGTGTTGACTCCGGGGCCGGCGGTCATCATAGGAACCTCTCTCTCGCTCGGATAGTAGAAGAGATGACAGTTCAGATCTCCGGGTCGCTCGGCCGGCTCATACACCACCAGATTACACTTCAGCCCTGTGAGAACATCAGCAGATACGTAAGCAGAGACACTGAAGAACACACTCCTGCCGCGTGTGTGTGTGTGTCGTACCTGGAGCCACGTCCTCTGAGCAGCATGTGAGGATGCAGTCTTTCTCTGAAGGCATGGCTCGGGCCTCCATGACGGTTCCCTTCTGATCCAGAGCCACATGTGTGTTAACAGCCACGTCCCGATGCTGTCGAGAGTAACACATCTCTCTGTCGGGGTCCAGCATCCCGCCGCAGACGTGCAGCAGGAGACACAGCAGAAGAACACAGCTGAGTAACATGACGTGATGCTTGAGGAGCACAGAGCAGAAGAGAGATGTCCTCACAGACCTGCACACAGAGCAAAACAGTCCACAATCAAAGACCTGAGATCATGTTATCTGTTCAAGCCTGATTATGAACACTCAAGTCCAAAGAGCTCGATCCCGTCATCAGCTCTTGTGAAATCTGAAATATATATGCATTTCTAAGAACTTAATTTAAACAACTTTAAAGATGATTTTCTCAGTATTTAGATTTTTTTGCTCCCTCAGATTCCAGATTTTCAAAGTTGTATTTCAGACAAATACTGTCCTCCTAACAAACCACACATCAATGGAGAGATGATTTATTCAGCTTTAAGGTTATGTATAGATCTCAAATTTAAATTATTAATTTGATATAAGAATAACTGATATCAAGTCATCTGGTTTACTTCAAGAAAAGAGAGATTTGCTGAGAATGCACTGAAGGCTGGACTGACTGGTGTGCTGCGTTCGATCCGGTTCACAGCTCACAAACACACAGGAAGAACTTTGATCCGCTGTAGAGGAATGTTTATCACAGACTGTCATAAAACTACACCTTCACCTCTGCTCTAGTCACTATCAAGCTCATTTACAACAGGAGCAGTTATCACATCACTCATACGGGACTTTTTTCTGGATGTGACTTGTACTGAGGCACAGATCACATCAAGAGGAACTGTGAATGCAGAATGATGGAGAAACTGCTGAAACTGTGCAAAGCTTATTTTTATCATATGCCTTTGTACTGTGATTGTGATGTGATGTGGTGTGGTGTGATGATGTGTACTGTGATGTTATGTACTGTGATGTTATTGTGATGTGATGTACTGTGATTGTGATGTGACGTGGTTTGGTATGGTGTGATGTGATTGTGATGTGACATGGTTTGGTATGGTGTGATGTGGTATACTGTGTTGTGTTGTGATGTGACTGTGATGTGATTGTGATGTGACATGGTTTGGTATGGTGTGATGTGGTATACTGTGTTGTGATGTGGTGTACTGTGATGTGACTGTGATGTGATTGTGATGTGACTGATGTGGTGTACTGTGATGTGACTGTGTTGTGGTGTACTGTGATGTTACTGTGTTGTGGTGTACTGTGATGCGATGTGACTGTGATGTGGTGTACTATGATGCGATGTGACTGTGATGTGGTGTACTGTGATTGTGATGTGTTGCACTGTGATCCGTCTGTGATGTGGTGAACTGTGATGTGACTGTGATGTGGTTGTGATGTGACTGTGATGTGGTGTAATGTGATGTGATGTGGTGTACTGTGATGTGATGTGATTGTGATGTGACTGATGTGGTGTACTGTGATGTGACTGTGATGTGATTGTGATGTGGTGTACTGTGATGCGATGTGACTGTGATGTGGTGTACTGTGATTGTGATGTGTTGCACTGTGATCCGTCTGTGATGTGGTGTACTGTGATGTGACTGTGATGTGACTGTGATGTGGTGTAATGTGATGTGATGTACTGTGATGTGATGTGGTGTACTGTGATGTGATGTGACTGTGATGCATCTGTGATGTGGTGTACTGTGATGTGATTGTGAAGGGACTGATGTGGTGAAATGCGACTATGATGTGGAGTAGTGTGATGTGATTGTGGTGTGACTGTGATGTGGTGTACTGTGATGCGATATGACTGATGTGACTGTGATGTGGTGTACTGTGATGTGACTGTGATGTGGTGTACTGTAATGTGATTGTGATGTGTTGCACTGTGATGCATCTGTGTTGTGGTGTACTGTGAATGTGATGTGACTGTGATGTGGTTTGATGCGTCTGTGATGTGGTGTACTGTGATGGGATTGTGATGTGACGGTTTGGTATGGTGTGATTTGGTATACTGTGTTGTGATGTGACTGTGATGTGGTGTGATGTGACTGTGATGTGGTGTACTGTGATGTGATTGTGATGTGACGGTTTGGTATGGTGTGATTTGGTATACTGTGTTGTGATGTGATGTGACTGATGTGATTGTGATGTGGTGTACTATGATGTGACTGTGATGTGATTGAAATGTGTTGCACTGTGATGTGGTGTACTGTGATGTGACTGTGATGTGGTGTACTGTGATGTTACTGTGATGTGATTGTGATGTGGTGTACTGTGATGTGATGTGACTGTGATGTGATTGTGATGTGGTGTACTGTGGTGTGATTGTGATGTGGTGTACTGTGATGTTACTGTGATGTGGTGTACTGTGATGCGATGTGACTGTGATGTGATTGTGATGTGGTGTACTGTGATGTGACTGATTTGACTGTGATGTGGTGTACTGTAATGTGATGTGACGTGATTGTGATGTAGTGTACTGTGATGTTATGTGGTGTACTGTGATGTGACTGTGATGTGGTGAACTTTGATGTGATTGTGATGTGACTGATGTGGTGTACTGTGATGCGATGTGACTGTGATGTGGATGTGGTGTATTGTGATGTGGTGTACTGTGATGTGACTGATGTGACTGTGATGTGGTGTACTGTGATGTGATGTACTGTGATGTGACTGTGATGCATCTGTGATGTGGTGAACTGTGATGTGATGTACTGTGATGTGGTGTACTGTGATGTGATGTACTGTGATGTGACTGTGATGCATCTGTGATGTGGTGTAATGTGATGTGATTGTGAAGGGACTGTGATGTGGTGTAATGCATCTGTGATGTGGTGTAGTGTGATGTGATTGTGGTGTGACTGTGATGTGGTTTGATGCATCTGTGATGTGGTGTACTGTGATGTGACTGGTGTGCTGTGATGTGACTGTGATGTGACTGATGTGGTGTACTGTGATGCGATGTGACTGATGTGGTGTACTGTGATGTGATGTGGTGTACTGTGATGTGACTGTGATGTGGTGTAATGGAATGTGATTGTGATGTGTTGCACTGTGATGTATCTGTGAAGTGGTGTACTGTGATGTGATTGTGATGTGTTGCACTGTGATGTGGTGTACTGTGATGTGATTGTGAAGGGTCTGTGATGTGGTGTAGTGTGATGTGACTGGTGTACTGTGATGTGATTGTGATGTGACTGATGTGGTGTACTGTGATGCGATGTGACTGTGATGTGTTGCACTGTGATGCATCTGTGATGTGGTGTACTGTGAATGTGATGTGACTGTGATGTGATGTGACTGTGATGTGGTTTGATGCGTCTGTGATGTGGTGTACTGTGATGTGATTGTGATGTGACATGGTTTGGTATGGTGTGATTTGGTATACTGTGTTGTGATGTGATGTGACTGATGTGATTGTGATGTGGTGTACTGTGATGTGACTGTGATGTGATTGAAATGTGTTGCACTGTGATGTGGTGTACTGTGATGTGATGTGACTGTGATGTGGTGTACTGTGATGTTACTGTGATGTGATTGTGATGTGGTGTACTGTGATGTGACTGTGATGTGGTGTACTGTGATGTGATGTGACTGTGATGTGACTGATGTGGTGTACTGTGATGTGATTGTGATGTGGTGTACTGTGATGTTACTGTGATGTGGTGTACTGTGATGTTACTGTGATGTGGTGTACTGTGATGCGATGTGACTGTGATGTGACTGTGATGTGGTGTACTGTGATGTGACTGATTTGACTGTGATGTGGTGTACTGTAATGTGATGTGACGTGGTTGTGATGTAGTGTACTGTGATGTTATGTGGTGTACTGTGATGTGACTGTGATGTGGTGTACTTTGATGTGACTGTGATGTGATTGTGATGTGACTGATGTGGTGTACTTTGTTGTGACTGTGATGTGACTGATGTGGTGTACTTTGATGCGATGTGACTGTGATGTGATTGTGATGTGGTGTACTGTGATGTGATGTACTGTGATGTGATGTGACTGTGATGCATCTGTGATGTGGTGTACTGTGATGTGATTGTGAAGGGACTGTGATGTGGTGTAATTCGTCTGTGATGTGGTGTAGTGATATGTGATTGTGGTGTGACTGTGATGTGGTTTGATGCATCTGTGATGTGGTGTACTGTGATGTGACTGGTGTGCTGTGATGTGACTGTGATGTGATTGTGATGTGACTGATGTGGTATACTGTGATGCGATGTGACTGTGATGTGACTGTGATGTGGTGTACTGTAATGTGACTGTGACGTGGTGTACTGTGATGTGATTGTGATGTGTTGCACTGTGATGTGGTGTGTGATGTGATTGTGAAGGGTCTGTGATGTGGTGTACTGTGAATGTGATGTGACTGTGATGTGGTGTACTGTGATGTGACTGTGATGTGGTGTAATGTGGTGCTGATGCTGCCGCTGGTCACCATGGAGACTGAGCATCACTGGAAGAGTGTCCGGTGTGTGTGGGCCATCATCGTAATGCAACCCTTATGAAACACAGAACACCTAAAAACCAACATTAGCCCAGATATTTATTATTAAAGCCACGTTATCTGGTTTAAAGTGTGAATGTGACGTTAATGAAATTAATCACGGGTTTAATTCGCTCATCGACACAATCAACAAAAGACAACGAGCGATATACACATAATCACATAATGTCCTGTTATCCGCGTCGACAAAACCCTGAAACAGACACCAATTCACGAACACAAACACATTCAGACTCACATCGTGTGAAATAACGCTTAGATTTGAACACAGTGAAGCTTCAGCAAACGATGGAGATCAAACACTTACCCTGAGATCAGCCGCTGCTGTGACCCATTTCTGTGCCTTTGTCCTCCGCTGGATGATGATGATGATGATGATGATGCTGCCTCTCTCTCGCTCACACACACTGATCAGGGATGCTCACAGCTCTAAATGTTCAAGAGCGCAATCATTGATGAATGAAGCGCTGGTTTCCTCTCGGATGTGATATGGATTTGTCTTTGTAAGCTAGTACTGTGACGCTCTTTATCGAGCTGCTGCTGCTGGATGCTGGTGTAGCTATAGCGCATCTGCGGCACTAGAGGGCGACACAGCGCGCACACTTTACCACTTCTCTATTGATTTATGTTTTTATGGTTTATGAGTGTTTATAAGTGATCATAATAAATCTGAAGCAAATACAGGTGAATTTATTTGAATATTTATTACAAGGACAGTAATGACAAATTGACTTTTATTTTATTTTAAAATAAAAGCTCGTCCATACGTCATCTGAAATGTAATATGAATCATCTTCCATAAGCTTTAGTACTTGAATTATTATAATTAGAAATAAACAATTTTCTAGAGAATAGAAAATATGAACAGTCCAGTTCCGGAAGTAAAAATCCCATTAATTTTCGTCATAGGGTGGTTGATTTTTAACGATAGCTTATTAAACCTTTAAAGACAGAGCTACTTTGAGCTACGAGAGTATTAATCCATAGTTTATTCTTTTGTTGAAGTCAGCTGGTTCTAATTTTTTAATTACATATTATGTTTATTAACTAATCCTGTTTAACAGCGGAATTCCTGGCGAGAACTACATTACCCATGATTCCGCAGCGCTGTTAGTGCGCTACTGCCGCCTGCTGGACACAAATATGAAGCGCGTTTACAGCCGCGCCTTTCACAAAACACACAGCGCTAATCATCTTAAAATAATCAGTCACACCGCTCTGTGTGTAGCGTCTAAGGAAGGCTTCTATTCACATTATTACTTTGACAGAATCTTGCCAGAATATACAGAGTATTTTATTAACCATACTTTTATTTAGATTTTAGAGGTGCAAAGTCAAAGCAATATTCCAGCATGATATTATTCTTCATTCAGCCGTTGACAAAAATTTCCAGAAATAAACTTAGTTTCATATTACTATATATATATATATATATATATATAAATATATATATATATATATATATATATAAATATATATATATATATATATATATATAAATATATATATATATATATATATATATAAATATATATATATATATATAAATATATATATATATATAAATATATATATATATATATAAATATATATATAAATATATATATATATATATATATATATATATATATATATATATATATATATATATATATATATATAAATATATATAAATACAAAAAATCACCTAATAGTAAATATTTATTAGGCTTACTAATCTGTCACATTTTGTCTGTTTATGACAAAAAGAAGTAAAGCTTTGCCCTTCTGTTGCAGTTGTAAAATCAGGATAATAATGTAGATTATGTTTTATGTGTTCTGCTCCGCTGGAGAATAAACTCTTGTACAGCATCAGTGTTCAGCCTCAAACAATCACACCTTCAATAAAAACACATGAAGTCACCTCTGGAAAACACCTGGAGCTTTTATTCCACATTCAGAAGCTGGACGTCTGGACCGAGGGATGAGGAAGTCCAGTGATCATCACATCATCATCATCATCATCATCATCACACACGTCTACAGACATCACTTCAGGAGCACAGTCCAGTCCCATCATTACAGCTCCAAACAGGAAGTGATCAGAATCAGAAATACACAAAAACAGACAGCAAGAGAGAAACGTAAAAAAGGAATGTGAGAAGATAATT
>NC_081789.1:165000-170000 GCF_963082965.1 Carassius carassius | reverse complement strand
GTGAGTGTGTGTGTGTCACCCGTGTAGGGTGTGAGTGTGTGTGTGTCACCCGTGGAGGGTGTGTGTGTGTGTTTGTCACCCGTGTAGAGTGTGTGTGTGTGTCACCTGTGTAGAGTGTGTGTGTGTGTCACCTGTGTAGAGTGTGTGTGTGTGTCACCTGTGTAGAGTGTGTGTGTGTGTGTCACCTGTGTAGGGTGTGTGTGTGTGTCACCTGTGTAGGGTGTGTGTGTGTCACCTTTGCAGGGTGTGTGTGTGTGTGTCACCTGTGTAGGGTGTGTGTGTGTGTGTGTCACCTGTGTAGGGTGTGTGTGTGTGTGTCACCTGTGTAGGGTGTGTGTGTGTGTCACCCGTGTAGGGTGTGTGTTTGTGTGTGTGTGTCACCCGTGTAGGGTGTGTGTTTGTGTGTGTGTGTCACCCGTGTAGGGTGTGTGTGTTTGTGACCCGTGTAGGGTGTGTGTGTGTGTGACCCGTGTAGGGTGTGTGTGTGTGACCCATGTAGGGTGTGTGTGTGTGTGTGACCCGTGTAGGGTGTGTGTGTGTGTGTGTGTGTGAGACCCGTGTAGGGTGTGTGTGTGTGACCCGTGTAGGGTGTGTGTGTGTGTGTGTGTCACCTGTGTAGGGTGTGTGTGTGTGTGTCACCTGTGTAGGGTGTGTGTGTGTGTGTGTGTCACCTGTGTAGGGTGTGTGTGTGTCACCTGTGTAGGGTGTGTGTGTGTGTGTGTGTCACCCGTGTAGGGTGTGTGTGTGTGTGTGTGTCACCCGTGTAGGGTGTGTGTGTGTGTGTGTGTGACCCGTGTAGGGTGTGTGTGTGTGTGTGTGTGACCCGTGTAGGGTGTGTGTGTGTGTGTGTGTGACCCGTGTAGGGTGTGTGTGTGTGTGTGTGTGACCCGTGTAGGGTGTGTGTGTGACCCGTGTAGGGTGTGTGTGTGTGTGTCACCTGTGTAGGGTGTGTGTGTGTGTGTGTCACCTGTGTAGGGTGTGTGTGTGTGTGTCACCTGTGTAGGGTGTGTGTGTGTGTCACCTGTGTAGGGTGTGTGTGTGTGTCACCTGTGTAGGGTGTGTGTGTGTGTGTCACCTGTGTAGGGTGTGTGTGTGTGTCACCTGTGTAGGGTGTGTTCTTGAGCTCGGAGCAGGCGCGCAGCACCAGGAACAGTAGATACAGCACATACACAGACACCAGCAGCAGGAAGAAGATCTTCATGCCCTGCAGCAATTTTTTACATTTAAATTTTTACTGTATTTTTCAAATTAAACTACTTTTTTATCATCTGAATCATGATGTGATTTATACTGCACAGTGACTTTATTTATACTTATATACTTATATTTATACAGCGACTTGTTGTATACTTCTATTTTTCATTCATTCATTTTATTTCTTAGTGTGACATTTATTTTCAGTAATATGATAAATGTTAATTATTTGGATTATTTCGCAGCTGAAAGACACTCACCTGGAAGTTCTGGATGTCCACTTTGTACTGGTACGTGGGGTCCTGCAGCTCGTTCACCCTAATAATAATAATAATAATAATAATAATAGAAACATGATGAGGATGTCATCAGACAGCAGCACTGAGTGAAGAGCAGCAGGTGTCTCACGTTTGCCAGATTCCCAGTGTGACGGCCGAGAGCCACAGCAGCCCCACGATCAGCAGCTTGGGCAGGTAGAAGGTCAGGAACCTCCTCTCGCCCTGTGGATGAGAGCACAGGTGAGCGGGGCACAGGCGAGTGGGGCACAGGCGAGCGGAACATAGGTGAGCGGAGCAGGCGAGCGGAGCACAGGCGAGGGGGGCACAGGCGAGCGGAGCACAGGCGAGGGGGGCACAGGCGAGCAGAGCACAGGCGAGCGGGGCACAGGTGAGCGGAGCAGGTAAACGGGGCACAGGCGAGCAGAGCACAGGCGAGCGGGGCACAGGTGAGCGGAGCAGGTAAACGGGGCACAGGTGAGAGGAGCAGGTGAGCGGGGCACAGGCGAGGGGGGCACAGGCGAGCAGAGCACAGGCGAGCGGGGCACAGGTGAGCGGAGCAGGTAAACGGGGCACAGGTGAGCGGAGCAGGTGAGCGGGGCCCAGGTGAGCGGGGCAGGTAAACGGGGCACAGGTGAGAGGAGCAGGTGAGCGGGGCAGGTAAACGGGGCACAGGTGAGCGGGGCAGGTGAGCGGGGCACAGGTGAGCAGGGCAGGTAAACGGGGCACAGGTGAGCGGGGCAGGTGAGCGGAGCACAGGCGAGTGGGGCAGGTGAGCGGAGCAGGTGAGCGGGGCCCAGGTGAGCGGGGCAGGTAAAAGGAGCAGGTGAGCGGGGCACAGGTGAGCGGGGCAGGTAAACGGGGCACAGGTGAGCGGGGCAGGTGAGCGGAGCACAGGTGAGCGGGGCAGGTGAGCGGAGCACAGGTGAGCGGGGCAGGTGAGCGGAGCACAGGTGAGCGGGGCAGGTAAAAGGAGCAGGTGAGCGGGGCACAGGTGAGCGGGGCAGGTAAACGGGGCACAGGTGAGCGGGGCAGGTGAGCGGAGCACAGGCGAGTGGGGCAGGTGAGCGGAGCAGGTAAACGGGGCACAGGTGAGCGGAGCAGGTAAACGGGGCACAGGTGAGCGGGGCAGGTGAGCGGAGCACAGGTGAGCGGGGCAGGTAAAAGGAGCAGGTGAGCGGGGCACAGGTGAGCGGGGCAGGTAAACGGGGCACAGGTGAGCGGGGCAGGTAAACGGGGCACAGGTGAGCGGGGCAGGTGAGCGGAGCACAGGCGAGTGGGGCAGGTGAGCGGAGCAGGTAAACGGGGCACAGGTGAGCGGAGCAGGTAAACGGGCACAGGTGAGCGGGGCACGGGTGAGCGGGGAAGGTAAACGGGGCAAAGGTGAGAGGAGCAGGTGAGCGGGGCACAGGTGAGCGGGGCAGGTAAACGGGGCACAGGTGAGAGGAGCAGGTGAGCGGGGCACAGGTGAGCGGGGCAGGTGAGCGGGGCACAGGTGAGCAGGGCACAGGTGAGCGGAGCACAGGCGAGCGGAGCAGGTAAACGGGGCACAGGTGAGCGGAGCAGGTAAACGGGGCACAGGTGAGTGGAGCAGGTAAACGGGGCACAGGTGAGTGGAGCAGGTAAACGGGGCACAGGTGAGCGGGGCACAGGCGAGCGGAGCAGTGAGAGGGAAACAGGCGAGCGGGGCACGGCGGGCTCCAGCGAGGGCGGTCAGGGGCCGTACCTGCACACGGATGCCGTGATACACACACAGCCAGAAGAGCAGCAGTGCACACAGGAACAGAGCCTGGAAGAACGCATCCAGCGTTCCCGGAACCCAGCTGTTGAGCAGGAACGACAGAGGGAAGAACGGATCTACAACACAGCATCGGCACATCAGAGAAGACTCCTTAACCTTTCTGAAAGAGTCTCTTCAGCTCAGCAAGGATGCATTTCTTTGATCAAAAATACAGTACAAATTGTGAAATATTATTAAGTAAAACATCTGTTTTCTGTGTGAATCTCTGTTAAAGTGTAATTTATTTCTGTGATGCTCCGCTGTATTTTCAGCATCATTCCTCCAGTCTTCAGTGTCACATGATCTTCAGAAATCATGAAAATATGATGATTATTAATGTTGAAAACAATAATATTTTTGTGGAAACTGTGATGCATGTGAATTTCAGGATTCTCATATGAATAGAAATCTTTTGTCACATTATCAATGTCTGTACAGTCATTATTGATCAGTTTGATGCATCGGGGACGACTGAAAGCACTGGTTTCTAGAGTCTCACCGTTGTACAGCAGCAGCAGAGGAAGAAGAACAGACATCCACTTCTGCTCGATGCCCCAGTCCCTCATGGAGAACTTGCGTAAGGAGTGAGCGAACACACACTGCACACACACACATCATCATCAGACGCTGGAGATGCTCTCAGACACACACACACACTCTTCGTCTGTAACTCACGGTCACGATGAAGGTCATCACCACGAACACGAAGCGGAACCAGATCTCCACCTGAGAGAACGTGGCGTTGTACATCTTAAACTGAGGAAGCACAAAACACAGAGAAACAGACTCGACCGCAATCAAACATCTGCTGAATATTATTATTATTACTCTTTATTATAAATCTGTATTCATGTTTTTTTAAACTGAATATTGAAATATGACATGATTTTAAAAAAAGAAATGAAACTTTAAATGAAACTAAACCATCACCAGATGTGAATCTTTCTGAGTGAGTCATTGAATCATTCGTTCAACCGATTCACCCAAGAGACTGTTGCTGATACTCTGCTCTTCGATACACACTCCTCTGCTGAGGAAACACACTTCTGAGTAGATGGAGGCCCTGTCGCTGTAAACTGGTCTGTCAATCATCTTATCAGTCCACATCCTCCCCATGACACTTAAAGTAGCCGTGAGTCTTTCATGCGGAGACTCTGATTTTTTGCATAATGATGCATTTAAAAGTTAACAACCAAACAGATGTTTATTAAAGTTCACATTCTTGTTGCGTAGGAAACATAACACCGTAGTAAAGGGTTTTTTCTTTCTATTAGGAGTGTTACAAGCTCTTGGTGCATGAAGAAGATCTGTAAAGTTGCAAAGACTAAAGTTTCAAATCCAAAGAGATGTTCTTTATCAAAGTTAAGACTCTGCCACGCCCCCTAAACAGCTCGTTTAGACACGCCCCCACACGTCTACATCACTGTGTGGGAAGATGAGCGTACTGCTGCTCAAATGTTCACATAAAGTCCTCGTGGTTTCAGTAACACCGTTATTGTTGAAGCAGTCGTGTCAGAGAGATGTGTGTGTATCTAAGAGAAACAGCTTTAGAAAAGCACTTTATTTGTTCTTCTGAAAGTAGATGCATTTAGGAATCTTTAAGATTACTTACAACAGAACAGCAACGCAGTTTATGGACGAGCGTTTCGTGAACAGAGGAGAGGAGGTGATTCTGACTTTACTACGACAATCTGCCGCTTCTGAATCATCTGCTGGAAGTGTGTTCCAATCTGAACTCACCACAAAAGTCA
>NC_081789.1:147500-160000 GCF_963082965.1 Carassius carassius | reverse complement strand
ATATTAATGAAAATATTAAATTGTCACATGCATGCAAGGTCCTTAAATCAATGAACATTATTGACAACAATGAGATCCTTAACTAATCACTGAACACAACAAGCTGCAGCACAAAACAACATGAACTCAGTTTCACCAACACTAACAATCAGAAACATGTTTAAACCACACACACACACACACACACACACACACACACACACACACACACACACACACAGGGAAATGAAATGAGACCACGCCCATTTCCACCCACCTGGGACCTCATCAAAAACGACACACAAAAGCATCTCTAAATATAAAGCAACTCCACATATGAATCAATTATTCATAACAGTTATTACTGATCAGTTTCTGTGTCAAACATCTGGAGGATAAACGAAGCCGAACACGCGTTTCCTGACCTCTAACGCTTGCGTGTGTTTATCTGACGCTGCACTCACCGCTCCATCGCGCTGCCTCTGACGAGCGTTACTTCCGCACACATCAGCCCGCTGACGTCACCCTCGCGAGGCCACGTGACCCCGCCGCGGTGCGCATGCGCCTCACTGTTTTATATCAAACAATACGATGTGCTCAAATCTCACTCGTAATCTGTTTTTATACAGTCTATGCTCGTAATGTACCGATTCAAAGCCTCAGAGAGCAGCTTCCGTGTGTGCACGCGGGGATTCATTCAAAATTAACGTTTAGCGCATATTTAAAATAATAAAACAACATATGAATTTATTCGTGTGGTCATTATGAGAAATTAATCACAGGTGTATGGCTATATATTCTCGGTGTGTGTGTGAGCTCGTGCCTGTAGAAGCGCTCGCTCCTGAAAGGCGTCAGATCCTCCTTCAGCTCGCTGCAGGCCTCGTGTATTCTCCCGCAGAGCTGCTTCATCTCACCGAGCAGCGGCTCCATGTCTCCGACCCGAGAACCGAGGACCGCGTCCGGTGCGCCGCTGCAGTCGTGCAGCTCGAGGATCCGTTGAACACGGGGGGCGCGCGGGGGGTCGGTCACGTGATCGTGCGCGTTCAGGACCACGGACAGTGCTCCGCTCACTAGGTAGTGCACACTACTTAGGCCTCATAGACACGAAATAGCAACACAGCAAGCCCCTAACTCACCCTAAACATTAACACTAGGCCACTAAATATAGCGTTAATGTATAGTCTTCAGTCATAAAAACTGTTTTAGAAAACACATATACACGTTTAATGCTTTAATATGAAATAGTTTCTATATTTGTAGGAAGCTGTATTGTTTTGCAATTTTTGTAAAATCGTATAATGTATACATTTAAAAAAATGTAGATGCTTTTCTGAATTAGTATTTCAGAGAACTTACCCTAAACATTAACACAAATTACAAGTTAATAAACCAACTGTAGGGACAAACATAACTAATCGCTCATAGAACCATGTACAAAAAACAAAACAAAAGCATAATTGTATAAATTTATGCAGACACTTTTGTGCAAAATATTTCCCTTAAATACGAAGTGGCTTAGTATTGTTTTGCTATTTATTTATTTTGGTGTTAATTTAGTGTAAATATATGTAATGCATATATTAAATAATATAAAGTATTTAATAAACCCCATATAGAAGGAATAATTCTAAATTTTCTCCACACTAAAATTTAATTAATGTATTTATTTCTAAAAATATTCTAAATTTTAATAAATATGAAGTAGCTTGACTTAAAAAAAAATAGCAAAACAATATACTGTTTTTAGTCTAAATTAAACCAAATATATAAATAATAAATACATACAAAATAAAATATAGAAACAAATTATATATATAAAAAAAGCAAGTGAATTTAGTGTTTCAGAGAACCATTTAACAAATGCAGCAAAACGTACTGTGTTTGCACCGTGGTAAAGTAATGTGAAGAACACGCTGCTTATACAAAGGTGCAGAATGATTTGGATATTAACGTTTTTAAATAGCATTAACTTCAAAGGATACATAATATCATAGCACTTCATTTTATAATCACGTTTCATGTTACTGATGAAAGCATAAAAATAAAAATGTGCTGTGAATTTGGTTTAATTAGTGTTTGTTATGCAGACACTCAACAATCCAGGAGATATTTCAACCTGTACACTTTTATTGGGTTACACACCGACGAAGGACACATTTCAGCTTCTGAGGAACAACAAAACTGTTCATTACAGTACAATGCAAACCCTAGTGCATAGGCTTCAAGTGAGTTACGCCTGACCCCGAACCCCAGTCGGTTTACAAAACAAGAGTCAAAAAAGGGGAACTGGCAAAGCGTGAGATTCCCCTAAATATACAGTATAGAGCAAATAAACGAAATGAAGACGCTTCCAGAGAAGTAACAGAGACATCTAAACAAGTCCTGCCAAGCAGTCACCTCAAAACCCAACGGCATCATGGGTGTTTTTCGCTTATTTTAGACAGAATGGATTAAAGCAAACGGGAATCCAAAATGTGTTGCAATTATATCCGAACCATGGCGTGCATCTTCATTTCGAAAGCCATTCCATGCTCACCTCTTCTAAAACGAACACGTTCTTTAAAAAACAAGTAATATCATTTATTCAGCATGCCTTTCTGCCGTTCAATACAAACATTCGCTCACCAAATATCATGTTTTTCCTTCTCCAAAGCATTGACCTATTCCTACGAATACCAAGCACATTTCAAATAATAATAATAATAATAATAGTAGTAGTACAATGGAGTCCAATAGAGCTCAGCAGTCGAATCAGACCACACAAGACACACATCACCCAAACGGGAGCGAGCGGACTCCAGAGCGATGGAGCGGTTAAAGCACTTCTCTCAGGGAGGAGTTTTGTTCTGGCTTCGACTCACAAATACACACGTGTCCAAGATCACTAAACACCACGCTGTAAACACAATCACCAACAACAAATCCCACCGCCGTTAAATCCTCATCCACGTTATATACACGACACCGAGCTGAAGAAGCGTCTGTACACAAATAACGTTCACACTTACAAAAGGTGGATTAAATGGCAAACATGTTGAGAAATCCAACGGGAAAGACAATATTGCACAAACAACACATAAATAAATAAATAAACAAACTCTTCCGTTAGGAGCATCGACTACTTTTTCCCCGAATCACCATCAGGGGGATCTTCCTGGGAATCCACACATGAAACAAAACACCATTTGTGTTTGGATCACGCTTTACAAAAGACATGCACATAAATGTGTTTTTATGCTGAAATGGTTTCCGATCACAAATACTGTCAAACTCTTTCAAAAACAGCTTTAACTGTGCTCTCTTCTGAACTGGGACTAGTCTATTCATGCTGCATCTCTTGCTTGTTTTATTGATATCAGTCAAATAAAATAAAAACCAAACATTACGTATGTTGCTATATTCATAGAGAACCGTAATCCTCATTGCTGTTCCTCGCAAACCTACTGCTGAGTTTCTATTCGTACTACGAGGCTTCATCTAACACCAATATTCTTAGCACTGACAACAAAGTGTGTCGCACATACATAATTTAAAAAGTTAAAATAAAAAGGTATGAAATGACACTGTTAAAGCACGGTAGAAAAATATCTCCTGTTTGCGGATGTTGAGGTGGAATAAATGTGGCTTGTAGCCATTACACAAAATCACTTCACAGAAGCGTCAGCAGGGGGCAGTCACTTCCTTTTGGGGGGGGGGGGGGGTTCTGATTGGCACTTCACTTCCTGTTTCACAGCAGGAAAGAGATGCACAGTCAGAATGTACAAGATGGTTAAAAAAAAGGGGTGGATGAACAAACACACATAAAACCATTCAAGAGGAATTGATTAAAACATCTAGAGTGCTAATGAATACAGCATCAATGGTTTAACCGTTAAGCTTATTCAGTCTGCCAAAGCAAGTCCATCCTAACAGAAATACCGTGTGTACTGTATATTCAGTCTATTTCTTAATAAAATACATTTTATGACTGCAAGCCAAAAGCATCTAATCAGATGCTAGCTATTAAACTCCAAGGGTAAAGTCCCTGGAAGTAAGTTTAGATATTACGTCCTCAAAGTGTGACAAACATTAGTATCTTATGCAAAAACAAATTAGTAATGACAGTATGTTGTACAGCAATTGATTTCAGTGCCCAGTGGTACCTTTAACACTTTGAAAATGTGGCAATTACTTCCCAGATATAGTTTTCAAGTATTAGTACTGCATCTTAAACTGGGGAAAAACATGTTGAAAGAACAACAGCGCAAAGAAAGAAATGGTATAATTGTCTAAAGTGTTCGGTCACTTGAGGCGCTGGGTGACATTAGCAAGTGCTACAGCAAAAGCTTGCACAGCTGAGAAGGGGTACTGAAAGTCCAGGATGTAGGCGTTCCCGTCGATCCTTCCGAACTGCATCACCTACACAGAATGAAATAGAAGTTAGAAAGAACAGAAATGGGGACCTAAAGAAATAACATCTAAAGCTTCTGGCGTACCTGTCTCCCCTCGAGCTCAATCTGGAAGTTCTTTGCTGATTCCTGCGTGACTCTTCCTCCAAAGTCCAGCTGGTAGACCTGCGTGGCTTCGTTCCAAAGAGGCTGTTTGTTGGCCATGATGTAGACGAACCCTTGGCTGTCGAGGCCACGGTCTTCTTTCTCATTCGCCTTTCGGCATTTGATTTCATCCAGATCACAGCCTCCTGCCCGCAAGTTCCTTTTTGTTTTCCAGCTCTTTTTACCGCTCTGACTCTGGTTCATCAGCTCGTCGCCACTGATGAAGAGCTCTGGCTCGCTCTCGGAGCTGTCCTGGAACTCGTTTGTGGTGGACTTGCTTAGCTTTTTGGCTTTCAGCTGCTCTTTCTGGCCTTTCGGTTTCTTCTTGTCTCGACTGCCTAACCTCGGACTGGAGATGAGGGAGTTGAAGTCACTGAGGGCACGGCCCTCTTTTTTAGACTTGTTGCCTCCTTCTGAGATCGCCGAAACATTGGCTTCCTCTGCCCGACTGTTGTCCAAACGCTTGCGGTTCTTCTTGCCAAACCTGTCTGCTCTTTGAGGAACTGGGCTTTCGTTAAGTGAGAGTACCTCTTGAACGTTCTCCCCAGCTTCGGCGATGGATTCTGGGGGACTCTGGAGGTCTGGAGGAGGCGTAGGTAGAGGAGGTGGTTGAGGGGGAGGAGAAAGAACAGGCTTATCCAGCATGTGGGAGGTCTTTGGTGGAAGGGATGGGGCAGGACCTGGGGGGCTTGGCATGGGTGGACAGGGATTATAAGAACCCCATGGATGAAGCGGAATGGGAGTCACAGGCAGATTAGAACAAGAAGCTGTCCCAGGGTACATTGGTGGGAGAGGACAACAAGCAAGGTTGGGCAAATTGGGAGGATAACCAGGTGGCAAGACCACTGCTTGGTCTTGCTGGGAAAAGGGAAGAGGAGTAACCACCTCTTTGGGAGAAGTGGGATGTGGAGAAGCTTGCACTGTCTGAAGTGGGGGACCATTGTAGGCAGCACTTGGTGGATAGGACAGTGCAATCTGGTATGTTCCTGCCGGTTGGAAAGTTGGAGCGTTAGGACTCATTGGAGATTTAGGCGAGAGGACAAACGGAAGATGGGAAAAGTCCAGATGCTGTGTAGGGCTGAGGATGAGTGGGGGTGGTTTGTGGGATGCAGGAGGTCCAGACGTGGGCAGAGTCGCTGTACGCTCTTGGGGAACCCAGATCTCTTCAGTAGCAGACGGATCCCATTGATACGGTGGAGGCCGTTTGACTGTTAAACTCACTACCTCCGTATTAAGAGCCATTTGCCTTAAAGACTGATTTAATGCCTCGTCCTCTGTAAAGGCAGAGTTGACATAGTCAGCCCTTTCCCTGTTTCCACCTGCACTAGACACTCCACCGGCTCCATCCATACTGAGCAGGCTGTAGGAGGACTGGGAAGGCAGAGGCGAGGCACTGTTGGAGTGCAATATAATGGTGCTGTGAGGTGCACCACTTCCGGTCGGTGGGAAATCTTGCCTAATGATCGTCCCCCCAGCTATTCCGTTACTCCCACTGCTGGTGGCCCCAGCGCTGACACCACCGTTATTACTGCACTGACTGCATGTATAAAGAGCAGTCGGCCCTCTCGGCTGGTAGGAAGCAGACAAAGCACTGGCTTTTGCCTTCGAGGGTAGGGTCCTCTGGGGGTCCAGCATCTGAGAAACCTTCAGAGCAGCGTCACGACTGTTCCGCCTCAAGGTAGCGTGAATCAAGCTGCTGTCCAATCTCTGGCCAGGGTTCCGCCCCGCTCCACCCTGATTGGCTGTATCAGGGTAAGGGGGCGGGTCCCCGCTGGGTATAGAGTATCTTGGCACAGTGAGACGGTTCAACGTGGCTGAGGCATAGGGCAACTGCACCTTCTTCCCCTCCACAGCAGAGGAAGATGATGAGACCCTGAGGGTGGCAGAGCTTCCCGGGCCCTGCAGCGTGTAAACGTTCTGGTTGTAAACGAGTCGCGTGCGGGGACGGCACACCTCCTCCACATTTCCACTGCTGTCAAATGTGGTGATACGCTCGTAGCCCAGTGGGGTTGGGTACTGAGCTGCCTGTGCACCAGGTGGATACAAGGTCAGATCCCCTTTCTTTAGACAAGCTTCCCCTGAGGATGAAGGGCTGGAGCTGCTTCCCATTGCCCCAGAGTTGGAACTCGTAGAAGCAGCAGCCAAAACTGCCACTGCTGCACCAACTGTGCCTGGGTAAGGAGGGGGAGGATTCATTTTGCTAAGCTCAAGAGGGGCAGTAAACACCACTGCGTCACCCTCAGCCAGTTGTGGGGCAGATCGAGTGGTTTTAATTTTAAGCAGGAGCTCATGTTCCCCACGCTCCGTACTGTGCTCTGCTGTTGGGGGAACGTCCGGGATGGTACTCTGCGGAAGCTGAAGGACTGGGCATGATGGTTGACCTGAGGGCAAAGCTGGAACAGGGATTTGGATCTGATGCTGCTGTTGCAACTGTTGTTGCATTTGCTGGTGCTGCAGCTGCAGTTGCATTTGCAGATGCTGCTGTTGGATTTGATGCTGAAGCTGTTGCTGCATTTGCTGTTGCTGCTGCATCTGTTGGATCTGCTGCTGCATGTGTTGCTGCTGCTGCTGCTGCATGTGCTGATGCTGCAACAACTGTTGATGCTGCATCTGATATTGTTGCAGCTGTTGCTGTAGCTGTTGATGCTGCTGCTGCTGCTGATAATGTTGTTGCAGCTGCTGTTGCTGTTGATGATGTTGTGATTGCTGCTGCTGTTGTTGGGATTGCGCAACTAAAAGCCGACCAACATCCAAACCTCCAAAGATTACCTGTCCGGGACTAGAATACCTGGCAGGAACGGTGTACTGTGCATTGAGCACAGTGTCCTGGAGTCCTTGGTCAGAAGCCCCAGGTGGTGCCACAGTCGATGTTGGATTGGACAACACATCCAACTGGACGTTTTGATTGGCTAACAGGGATTGGACAAGGCCGATGCTTTGGGTGGGGGACATGGCTTGCGCGGGGCTGTGTATGGGGGCGATGGGTATGTTAACAGTGCAAGGAGGATTATCATCAGTGATTCCTGATGCTCCTGTGACAGGCAGGTCATCCTCGTCCTCACTGAAGACATTAGGACTAAACATAGGTAAGTTAATGTATTCCACCGAGATCTTCCTTACCTCAGGGAGGTAGATGGTCATCTGTCTGGGCTGGAGGTGAAGCAGACTTGTCTTGTAGATAACTAGGGAGAGAGGAAATTTATATTAGAAAACATTAGACATATAAATAAATGTAGTAGTTTATATTACTGAAAGATGATTAATTAATAAATAAAATACCTGCTCCAAGATTTGTTGGCAAAAATGCTGCGAGTCCCACAATTTTGAACTTTGTTCCCCATATGTTAGATGTAACTTGCGCAAGATAATTGTGCTAAAATACAAGGAGACAAATCTTAATAAGAGGGAAACATTCTGTGAGCTCACACATGGATGTTTTAATGAATTGCACGGTCAGCGTTGTTTATCATTCAGCTGCGGCGAGTACCTGTGTGATGTCATCGAGCGGAAACTCCCGCCGAATCAGACTCGGAGAGCCAATGGAGGGCTTGCGAATGGGGAGCCGAGGCGATCGGGATATTTCCTGTGCGGTGCGGGAGAGCTTGGGGGACTTACGGGGATCTATATTTATCCTGTTGGTAAAGGGACACACTAAGTCTCTATAGAGAAGGTAGCAAACGAAGAAAAGAGTTCAAGGTGAGTTAGCAGCAGCATGCAGTCTAATATTGCAGAGCTAAACAAAACATTTCTTTAGTACTGGAGGATCCATGAGTTTCACACTACCAAGATGAGCTGTATTTTTGGGAATGCATTTCACGCATATCTTGTTGTTAAGCAGGTTAAAATGTACGTACAATAATTTGCATAAGAGATCTCAATGAAATTCATGCATAGCCACATCTCATCTTTCATTCCAATCCAAAGCATGCAGTACCTGGGAAGTTTGGGAGACTTGCTCCCTCTGGAGATCTTTGGTGACTTCTTTCCAACCCAATCATCATTGAGCTCAATGTCACTAGAGTCTGAGCAATTGCAGCTGTCAATCACGGAGGGGATGAAGCTGTTTCCATAGACTTCATCTGTGACAAGGAAACAATGTTAGCCAACGAGGAACTAAACCAGTGTGGCATTCTCGCCACAATTTGACTCGTATAACCCCACCTGCTTTCCCATCAGTCTTTGGGTCCATGATGACAAATTCAGGACGAAGTTTGCTAATCCTACGGCCTTTCAGAATCGGGACAAGCCCCCCCAGATACTCCAGGTACAGGGTGAAGCAAGGCCCGCCGACCTCAGGGTTGTCCTCGGTGCGCTTCATGGTGCAGTGCAGACGCTCGTTACCTGATGTCGGATAACTAACGAAGTCCCGCATGCTGTTGGGATCCGGGATGGGGGGCTGAGGTGAGGAAAGGGTGCCAGAAAAAAACAAAAACAAATGGGAATGGTATGAATGTAATACACAACCAGCAGTTTCAGAAACAAGATCCAACTGGCTGTAACCTGGAAGTTTTCTACCTTAATGGTGGGAGCGAAGGCAGAAGACACGTATGTGCTCAGGCGAGAGGGCATGCTGAGTTTGACCAGGTCCTTCTCCTCGTGGACCACACCTGCGATCACCTGACGACACAGCAGCTGCAGACTGGCCACGCGATGCTCGACGCGAAGCACATACAGAACCGAGCCGCTGGCGAGGAACAGACGCGAGTCCCGATGAGCCCAGCACAGCGCACTGATCGGCCTCTGAACACAGAAACCAGCGCAAGATCAGAGAAACAGTCCTAGATGTGTGAGATCACGTTTCATCTGTGTGAAATGGTAAACGAAAGTTTCTTTCTTTTAGGAGACAGTATCGACTCTGAACAGCTGAAACGAGTCACTGCGGTGCATGCAGCATTTCACGTAATGACTTTATGGATTTAAGACTGAGTTTGTGCAAACATGATTTAGGACCTAAAGAAACCCTGAGCATTTTGTAGTGAAAGTGACTTACAACAGTGTAACAAAAGCAAAAGTGTGCTCTTTTATTATTGTGTGTGTGTTTAGGACCAAACACTCACCTGAGCAGGTGTCTCCAGTGAGTAAATGTGCTCACCGCAAACATTATAAAACTTAACCATGGCATTTCGGGTGGCTTGGGTGGGGTCAGAGGTCATCACGAGTCTCTCCATCCCAGCGACAGCCAGCAGGTCGCCCTGAGAGCACCACTGCACCACCACATCTGATTTACACACATGCAAACCAGTGTGAAAAACAACTTCATACATAATAATAAAACAAAATACTAAGGAAGTCACTGGGGACCAGCAGCTGTTTGATTTCAGCATTCTTCAAAATATCTTATAACATGAGAGTGAGTAAATCACAGATTTTTTTAAATTTTCTTTTTTAGGGTGAACTGTTCCTTTAAATGTTAACAAAACACTGAGAACATCACTCACAGCACAATATACCTTCTGTACCTCGTTTTATTTGTGTATTTGTTCTTATTTTTTGAAATCAATTCAGCTGTGCTGCTCAGACAACATGACAAAGAGTGGTGATAAAACTGGTGATATTTTAACACATCGCCCAGCTCTAGACACAGAAATACTACGAGGAAGAACCTTTGAGGCCGGTGCGTATGAACGAGGGCGAGAGGTCATCGTAGTTGTTCATCAGACTGACGTCTCCAGACGTGAAGCAGACGGTCAACAGCGGCTTCAGACGGGGCACTGAAACAGAAACAGTTATAGTGAACACCAGCAGGAGAAGTGCTGCTACTAAAGCGGATCACATGATGACGCAGAGATCAACATGCGTCTGAAGAGAGCACGTGTTACCCTGCAGAGGTGCGTGTTCGTCCGAGTCCGTGTCGCTCCCGCTGCTGTCCTCCACCAGGAAGCTGGGATAGTTCCAGGACATGCTGGTGATGCCCTCGGCCTCGTGCACCAGGATATGAGCCAGCATCCTCCCGTGACAGTCCATGACGATCACCTGACCGTCCGCCGTCCCAAACAACACCTGACGAGCACAACACGCCTTCAAGAGCTGCACAGGTGAACTACAACTCAACAAACCAATGAATACTGCAGCTCTGCTTCTTTTACTTGTACTGTGGCTCACGCTAAAATACTATAATGAAGATATCTTAAAGCGGTGTAACTGAGCCTCAGAGTCACCTGCTGGTCATCGGGGGTCCAGATCCCACAGCTGATCTGACTCTCCAGGTTGATCTCGGATGACCAGTGGCGCTGACCGCTCACCGAGCCCACCAGCACGAAGCCGTCGCGGTACGAGATCAGCGCCTGCATGCCGTCGTGAGACCAGGTGAAGTCGCTCACCTGTGCAGGTACAGCAGGTTAAACACGGCTCGTCGTCTCAGGAACACTCACACAGCTGGAGCACGTCTCACCTGAGCTCCTCGGTCATTGACCAGCTCCACTGACCAGCGGCCCTCGTACTGGATCCAGACGAAGATCCCGCCGTCGGTGTCGCAGGTCGCCAGCTTCTGGAAGGGTTCGTTCCACCGCACCAGCACCACCTGCGACCGCAACACATCCCAAACATGCTCATCTGAACCAAACACTGATCTCTGAAGAGCTTCCCTCACACACACACACACACACACACACACGGCTCTCGACCAAGACTTCTGCATCAGACATTTCATATTTGCTCGTGTTTGGAGCATATATAAAGGTGTATTGGTTTTAGTAAATGAGCGAAGGTTTCTCTAAAGAAGACTCTTATTCCTCGGATGAAAAGGTTTGGTTTCCTCCATATTTCTGAAATCTGGGCTACACAGGAAAGATAACACTTGCGGTGTGCTCTCAATGAGCTGCAGACTAAACTAGGCAACGTTTCTTTCCTCCCAAACTACTATTAATAGCGCCGCGGCCTCACTTTCCTGATGATATCTGAAAGAGTTTGTGAGAATCAGAGCAGAAGCAGACGAGGAGACGCGGTGAAGACGCAGCGAGGTTAAGAACAGATTACTTGTCTATTTCCTGCTCTCTTGATGTGATGGACTCCTGTTTTCTGAAAACACACAAGGGACACTTTAGTGAAGCTCCAGAGGAACCCAGTGTGAACGATGAGATCCTCAGCTGCTTCTCTGTTAGCGACGCACCAGATGAGAGATGTTCAGATCTCGTTAACCCCGTGATGATGAAGCGTGATCGATGAGATCTACACACATCAGTGTGATTTACAGCCTTCAGTGACTTTACTTACTTATTATATATACCACACAAAGAGCAAATCTGACGCAAATCCAGCTGTCTGAGATATTTTAGGACCAACCAAAACAAACCAAAACACTAATTTACACAGAGAAAAATAACAATATTCACACAAGACCAAACTGAAATGAGTGATTTGTGTTCGATAAAGTGACCACAGAACATTACAATTTTAAAAGCAGAAAAAACTATTTTAGAATTTATTTTAAAACTAAGATGTATTTTCCCTGGCCTTTTTAAATGCAACATTTAAATCTTTCAAATTTAAATTACATTCTTTTTCAAGATTTAACTAAGCAAAAGTAAAAATGTATATTGACAAGAGATCGAGTGACAGATTGAAAAAGATTCTATTGGCCATTATATTTACTTTCTCAGGTGAAATTACAACTTTTACCAATTCTTCCACAAATCTGAAGGGAATCGAGTCATTTATTCCAGATATTTTAGAACCAAGCAAAACTTTAGTAAAGATTTTAAGTAAAACACTCTCAGTTTTAGAGTATAGAGAGAAGTGTAAGTGCTGACCTCACTGTTGTGTCCCCGGAGGTTGAAGTTGGTGCGCTGCGGGGGGGGCCGGTCTCTGCGGCCGTGGCTGGAGGTGAAGGTGACCCCCACGACCCCCCGGGCATTCCCTGTGGCCAGCCAGCCCTCCTCATAGCAGCGCCTCCTGCACACGGGCTTCTCCTTCTCGCTGCGAGGCACACGGCCCTTCCAGGACAGACACAGGATGTTGGAGTCGCTGCAGAGGACGGGCCCGAGCTCCACC
>NC_081789.1:127500-142500 GCF_963082965.1 Carassius carassius | reverse complement strand
ACAGTGACACACAGTAACGGTGACACACAGTAACGGTGACTCACAGTAACGGTGACACACAGTAACCGTGACACACAGTAACCGTGACACACAGTAACCGTGACACACAGTAACAGTGACACACAGTAACACACAGTAACAGTGGCACACAGTAACAGTGGCACACAGTAACAGTGACTCACAGTAACAGTGACACACAGTAACAGTGACTCACAGTAACAGTGACACACAGTAACAGAGACACACAGTGACACACAGTAACAGTGACTCACAGTAACAGTGACTCACAGTAACGGTGACACACCGTAACAGTGACACACAGTAACAGAGACACACAGTGACACACAGTAACAGAGACACACAGTGACACACAGTAACAGAGACACACAGTGACACACAGTAACGGTGACACACAGTAACGGTGACACACAGTAACGGTGACACACAGTAACGGTGACACACAGTAACTCACAGTACCGGTGACTCACAGTAACGGTGACTCACAGTAACCGTGACACACAGTAACAGTTACACACAGTAACACACAGTAACAGTGACACACAGTAACGGTGACACACAGTAACGGTGACTCACAGTAACTCACAGTAACGGTGACTCACAGTAACGGTGACTCACAGTAACCGTGACACACAGTAACAGTTACACACAGTAACACACAGTAACAGTGACACACAGTAACGGTGACACACAGTAACGGTGACACACAGTAACAGTGACACACAGTAACAGTGACTCACAGTAACGGTGACTCACAGTAACGGTGACACACAGTAACAGTGACACACAGTAACCGTGACACACAGTAACAGTGACACACAGTAACACACAGTAACAGTGACTCACAGTAACAGTGACTCACAGTAACAGTGACTCACAGTAACAGTGACACACAGTAACAGTGACACACAGTAACAGTGACTCACAGTAACAGTGACTCACAGTAACAGTGACTCACAGTAACCGTGACACACAGTAACAGTGACACACAGTAACAGTGGCACACAGTAACAGTGGCACACAGTAACAGTGACACACAGTAACACACAGTAACACACAGTAACAGTGGCACACAGTAACAGTGGCACACAGTAACAGTGACACACAGTAACAGTGACTCACAGTAACAGTGACACACAGTAACAGAGACACACAGTGACACACAGTAACAGTGACTCACAGTAACAGTGACACACAGTAACCGTGACACACAGTAACAGTGACTCACAGTAACAGTGACACACAGTAACCGTGACACACAGTAACGGTGACACACAGTGGCACACAGTAACAGTGACACACAGTAACAGTGACTCACAGTAACAGTGACACACAGTAACAGTGACACACAGTAACAGTGACTCACAGTAACAGTGACTCACAGTAACCGTGACACACAGTAACCGTGACACACAGTAACGGTGACTCACAGAAACGGTGACACACAGAAACGGTGACACACAGTAACGGTGACTCACAGTGGCACACAGTAACAGTGACACACAGTGACACACAGTAACAGAGACACACAGTAACAGTGACACACAGTAACAGTGACTCACAGTAACAGTGACACACAGTAACAGTGACTCACAGTAACAGTGACACACAGTAACAGTGACACACAGTAACAGTGACACACAGTAACAGTGACACACAGTAACAGTGACTCACAGTAACAGTGACTCACAGTAACAGTGACTCACAGTAACCGTGACACACAGTAACCGTGACACACAGTAACGGTGACACACAGTAACGGTGACACACAGTGGCACACAGTAACAGTGACACACAGTGGCACACAGTAACAGTGACACACAGTGGCACACAGTAACAGTGACACACAGTAACGGTGACACACAGTAACGGTGACACACAGTAACGGTGACTCACAGTAACGGTGACACACAGTGGCACACAGTAACAGTGACACACAGTAACAGTGACACACAGTAACTCACAGTGCTCGTCTCTTCAACAGACTTCTGTGGAGAAGATCCCAGAACACATTCAGAAGCCGCTGTGGACCGACTGCACACTGGAGTGACCACGCTTCTGTCCACTGAGACCAGACACGCATCCTAACTGTGATTGTCAAAATGTGTGTGTACATGTAAACTTTCAGAAAATACATTTATCTTTTTTACATTATAAAAGAAAACGACATCAGCTCTTCTCTTTGAACTAGTATTTATTATTTCAAAAATATTTCAGCTGTTAAAATGATACGCCCCGTCATTATACTCTGAACGTGCCTCAGATTGTATATCCTGAACACCCTTTAATATCCTTTAGAATTAAATGCATTAAAAAATAAAGCAAATAAGAGTTTCTTTAAACGTGTGACACATTACAATGCAAAAGGAATGACTGTAACCAGTTATAATACTTATCTATTCAGTGAATCACTTTTAAAAAAATAAAATGCATTAAATCACACTTCAACAAACAATTTCTGATGCAAGGTATCTGCAAATATTATAAACTATGTAAAATATGTAATGCATTATTATCAGGAATGTTATAGTTAACTACAAATAAAATAACAAAAAATATTTATTTACTTGAAATAAAATAAACATTAGACGAAAATAAAAATAAAGGAAGAGGACTGCTTCAGGCTCAGAGCAGACGGCTCTCGTGAGTCTCTCAGGAATATTTCCATCAATATCTAGCGTCTTTGTTTCAGTAAAAGAACGTGTGAGTCTGATACCAGTGATATTATAGCATTTTAAAATAATGGGTTTCTATTTTAATAAGTGATGGATGACAGAGGGTTTGTGTCACCTGACTTCCTCCAGAAACACACGCCACTGCTCACACCTGCTTTACATCTTCTGCTGAGAGACAAACACAACAGGAAGTGAGGCCAGAAAACTGTACATTCACTACAAGATACAAACATAATCACTGTTTATTTAAAAATACTCTTTTAACTGTATATATATATATATATATATATATATGTATATAGTTGCTTAGAACTGGATGAAGATCATTTCATTGCACAAAAAGAGCATTTTCTTGACAATGAATTATTTTAGAGCAGAGGATACTTAAGGATTCTTTTATTAAATTAATCTGTTTATATATATATATATATATATATATATATACTTGACCAAACAAATGCTTAATTTTGCAGTAAATCTTTTTTTTTTTTTTTTTGGTCATTTAAAAATTTCTTCTTTTAAAATATATCTATATAGTTTTATTTTTTTCAGTCTTAGTTATTTTAGCACATCAGGTTAAATTAAAAGAAAATGATCAGTGCTCCCTGTAAGGTTTTCTTCCTGTCAGAAACACTCTTAAAGGGACAGTTCACCGGAAATCACCATCTGCTGGTCATTTATTCATCCTCGGGCCATCCAAGATCTCAGAAGATTTCTAGCTGAAATAATGGAATTTGGTGATAAAGTGCAAGTCAGTGGCTAACATCACTTTTAGAGTCAAAAAAGCAGATGAAGAAGGAGCATAGAATGATTCCCAGAGGCTCTGAAGAAATATATTGAGGTCTTACGAAGAGAAAGGATCGGCAGATCGTAATCGCACAATGACGTCACATATGCAATTATATTATTAAAGCACCCAATAATGATGTGAAGTGTGGATGTTTGACCCCTTTAAATCTTATAAAGTGGATAAACTTGTCTTCATCAGCTCACCTTTTTTTTTTTTTACATAAACACTGTGAAACATAAATTTTTTTTAATATATATATATATATATATATATATATATATTTTTTTTTACAATATGTCATATAAACTTGAACTTACATTTACATCAAGAACTCGTTTGAGTGAAAAAAAACATGTGCTTTTTAATTTCATTCTTAACACAGTTTATGTTGGGCTCGCTGTTATTCCACTTATTTTTGTGTATATGATACTTTCCCATAATGAAAATAATGTTCACCATTTTAGATACCTTTTTTGACATACCATCCACACTTGAAATTTGTTAAACAAAGAGTTATTGATCCCAATATTTAACCATCGATAAACATCCTTCCAAAACCCCATTGTGACTGAACAAGAGAAAAAAAGGTGTTCAATTGTTTCGTGTTCTGTCATACAAAAAACACACGGATTAACTTCAAAATTGAACCTTTTCCTTAGAGTTTAAGCAGCAGGATAAATATTATTTATTAATTTGAACTGAATTTCTTTTACCTTGGGTGAAATTGGCCATTTAAGATAGCTACAACTAGTAACTTGATTATCTGTTATCTTTATTTTCGTTGGCTTTTTGATATTATAGAATGGTTTTTCTTTAAACACACTTCCAAGTATTTTGTTATTACATTTTCTTTCTCCAAATTTCAATTCACCAATTTTTAATTCAGGAAGTTTAACAGTCACATTTGAAAGTCCGTAACATATAGACAATTTTTATCGTACCATTCTTGTTTAAATAGTGTCTTTCTGTGAATTAATATGGTAAAAACACATTAATTTATCTCCTTCATTCAAGCGTCAGATCAGCAGCGCGTGGGGGTTCAGTCCGAGTCGCACTCGATTCAGTCCGGTGTGATGAATCGGTTCGAAAGAATGATTCGTTTGTGAACCGGATGTCACTCCAAATTCGATTTTGAATAAATGCTGTCCTTTTTAACTTTTTATTCATCAAAGAATAAAACTGTAAACGTATTACAGGTTCTAAAGAAATAGGAAGCACCTAACACTGATAATAAATGAGAATATTATTATGATTTCTGAAATACACTGAAGACTGGAGGAATGAATGATGCTGAATCACAGAAATAAATTACACTTTAAAGAATAGTAAAATACAAACCCATTATTTTAAAAATAAAGTAAGATTAATAAATGTAAAAACATAATAAATATGAGTGGTCCGCGAGTTGTTCCGGATGTAACGTGTTCAGAGACCCGTATGAACGTGACGTGTCTCAATCCCGGAAATCGGCAGCGCAGGAGCTTCTCGAGCCGAGACGGATTCCTCAAACATCACATAAACAACAATAAACGTGAGTACTTCAACAAATCAAACTTTCGTCTGTGAAGACATCAGCTCTCGTGTCGTTATTCCATTCATCTGAAGCGCAGTGTCAGAACGCAGTACTGTAGTGTTAGATTCGAACACGATGCTCTTCAGAGTCACACTGCTGCTGTGTTGCTAGTGTATAGAGTGCTATTGTGTTTAGAGTTTACATGTTCTCAGTGTGAGTGTTTGTGAGCTGCTCTGTCGTCATTTCCTGCAGTGAGATGGTGACTGATGTGCAGCTGGCCATCTTCGCTAACATGCTGGGGGTCTCTCTGTTCCTGCTGGTGGTCCTCTATCATTATGTAGCTGTGAACAACCCCAAGAGACTGGAGTGAGAGGGTACACACACACACACACACTCACTCTTGTCTCAGGAGTCAGGAGCTGATCTGCTGTTTCTCTTCCAGATGCTGAAGTCCTCGTTCACCCGGAGGATCCGGACGCCTCCACACTTGCGTTTTACATGAAACTGATGGGAATAAAGCTGTCAAGCGTGAGAGACTGTGTGTGTGTTAATTAATCACAAGTCTGCGTTTCTTCCAGGAATACACGTGTACATTTATTGCTTTTTACATGCACAGAGGATTCAGACTCGTTAGTCACCGCAAACCTGTTCAGAATTAACATCTTAAAATCACAAAAGACACTGGAGCCACAGGTTTGCGAGGGTTTGTTTCATCTGTAGTGTAGCTGTATGATGTCCTCCGGCTCATGATGAGTCTGTAGACATTAAACTCCACGCCGCTCTGCTCTTGTGCTGATGAACACCGAGGCTTCACTCAGAGACCAGTTCAGACAAACATGAAAATTCGCTGAAAATATCCTTCCCTCAGTTCATCAGAGATCAGGATGAGTTTGTTTCTTCATCAGGTTTGGAGAAATGGCTCATCAATGGATGCTCTGCAGTGAATGGGTGCCGTCAGAATAAAAGCTGATAAAAACATCACAATTAATCCACAGCACTCCAGTCCATCACTGAACATCTGGAGAAGACTGGAGGAAGTGTTATTATGGATTATAGACTCTATGTGTTTGAGTTAAAATCATCTTAATGCTGGATGTGTTTCATCTTTTGTCTTCTCCAGATGTTCATTGATGGACTGGAGTGCTGTGGATTATTCTGATGTTTTTATCAGACTCTCATTCTGACGGCACCCATTCACTGCAGAGCATCCACTGATGAGCCATTTCTCCAAACCTGATGAAGAAACAAACTCATCCTGATCTCTGATGAACTGAGAGTGAGGAGATTTTGGCTGAACTGTTCCTCTAACATGAGTGTGTGTGTGTGTGTGTGTGTGTGTAGGTGAACAGATCCAGAGTTCCTCAGGTCTGCAGAGATCTGTTGAGATGAAAATCTTTAAGCATTAGAGCACTTGCAAAACTTCACATTAAATCTGCTGCATTCATGAGCACTGCACCATCATCTTCCTCACACGTACAGGCTGTGTGTGTGTGTGTGTGTGTTACCTGTGTGTGTGTGAGTCTCCAGAGCTCTGACCGCTACAGGACGAGGTCTTCAGACCTTTCGTGTCTTTCCCAGACACTCCTAGAAACAGCAGAAGAGGACACAATAATCAGAATCAGTGTGAACACAACCGCAGGTTTAACCCTGTGAAGCCCTCTCTTCTTTAACCCTCTCTCTCTTTTTTTTAACTTAATCGAATCATTACACAAAATATTAAAGAAAATCTGAATATGACTTTTTTGCTTTGCTCCATCAGACTTTAATGGCTCATATAGTATGATCTAGTGAGAATATAGAGGAAAGAACAGCTCAATCTGCTGCAGATGCTGATATTTTTATAAAGAGATTCATCTTCTTGTAAATCTGTGAGATCTTGCTAACAGTAGAAATCAGATACTGACACACAATGATCTAAATATCACTCTATATCTCCAGTGATGAGATGAGATGTAAATGATCCGCACATTTAACACAGTGACTGAGAGCTGAAGAAATCAAGGCTCCTCAGAAGATGTGAGATGTTCTGGAGGCTTGTGAAGATCATTCCTCCGCTGAGGAACAGTGAAAGTAAAGCTTCTGGAAACAAACGCTCCTCAAAAGATCCTGAGGATCAGATTTGAGACTCTAAAACATGATTGATGGAGAATCAAGTAAAGCTGAGCGGCTTCAGTCCAGGAAGAGTTCATCTGGAGATATTACTGACCTTTACTTGATCAAACATTTTGATTGTTTCAAGGCTTGGAGTGTGTGTATCAGATATGAGCCAGGCTCTACAGGGTTAACTGGGCGACTCTGACCTGCCAGGTGTTTCTTGATGCCGGGTGTGATGAGCTTCCACACTCTCAGGCTGGGCGTCTGGGACCCGACCGGGATACGGCTGGGCCGAGGCTGCAGCTCACATCTGAGAGAGATCACAGACTCAGAACCTGTCTCTGTCCTTCATCACACCTGTGTCTGACGCTCACCTGCTGTACTCCACAGATGCCAGGATGTCCAGAGACTCCCGCAGCGGCTCCTGAAAAACAGGCCGAGTGCTGTTCACATCCACCAGGCGTCTGATCATGTGTTTCTGAGCTGATTCTCTACCTGTGACAGCAGCGCCTTCCTCTGCTGGGGGGGAGGGGAGGGGGCGGGGCCTCTGAGGGGCTTGCCCCGCCCACCACACATCTGTCCAGCCGGGTGGAACTCAGGGCTGCTGTTGCCTAAGCAACAAGACAGACAGTTATAAACAAGTTCCATAGTAACCGTGGCAACAGTGGAAGGAGCCGCTTCATTAATATATGTGACAGGATGTGATGTCACAGAGTGGCATTGTAAAGAAAGGTCAAAGGTCACAGAAGCAGTTCAAACAGGATGTTTATTAGAGAAAAGTCAGTTCGGATGCGTCTATCATGTTTCACAAGATACATTTATTAACGAGCACAGCATCATGAGTTTTACAGGAGACACGCGTGATTGGTTGCCGACTCTTACACATCCAGAGACAGACGGGACGAGAAAAGCACCAGATTACAGTGAAATAGTGCAGAGGAAGTACACGACACCAAGCGTCAGATCACGCCATCTTCACACACAGCTCTGTCTGGACGTGTGCTTCACATCTGTAGGTCTGACATTATCTGAACCAGTTCTGGGATTAAAGCAGCAAAAAAACCTCACACACAAACGAGAACGAGCGGATCTCAGACACGTCATATTTCACCCCAAACATAAAGAAAGAAAGAAGAAATTATATTTGTTTAAAAAAAAGTGAAGTCTATTCTTAGGTCCATTAAATATACCTTTTACTTTTTAGCAAAAAAATTAAATAAAAATAATAATATTCAGGTTTTTTTAAATAAAAAACAGCATATTTAACATTTCAAATTTATTACGACAAATAATTCCATAATACTGCACAATTAAATACAATATATAATTATTTTGCATTTCAGAAGAAAAAAAAAACAGGTTTGAAAGGAAAAGGTGTTTACTGTCATGAAAATAATGTCCAAAATCTTCAATGGAATATATATATATTTAGATGTTATATTAGATCTAATTTCTAATTGGTTTTCTTTTGATTTTGATGTGAAATATGATTAAGAGCCACAAACACAGCGAGTGCGAACTCAGAATAAAGGCTTTCAGATGAAGACAGTGCTCACAAACACAACCAAATCAAGCTGTGAGAGAGAGTAGAAAACACACACACACACACACACACTGATGCTGCAGACCTACAATACATTATTCACTGCTTCATCCTCATGATATATGTTCACTCTCAACACAAGAAGCTATAAAGGTGCAGCGGGATCATCCTTCATAGCCTTCAGCAGGCCTGAAACATGACGTCACATCCGTGCGAGTGTCGTCTGATTCTTACTAGTGTCTGATTTCTGCAGCTTTCTCAAGAACATGATCACATTTCAACCCAAAAGCAGAATATTTTGTGACATTTTCATGGCAATCTTCTAGTTACTGTACTTCAAAGACACCCGATTCTCATTACGCACAAGTTAAACGTTTGGTTGCACTGCAGCAATAAAAATAAGAGGTAAATGTGTTTAATGGTCTCTATAATGCCAAAAAAAAAGATTATATAATGCTTGACTCTCTTAAATAACAGAACTAGTAATGAACGTTTTTAGTAATGAAAACTAGAAATGCGTTTGCCATGGAAATAATGCTATTAAAAAAAAAAAAAACAGATTTCATTTTCTTTATGCAAATTTTTTTTTAGGAATTCAACTATTCAATAGTTATTGTTTATCATGAAAATAATGCCATAAAATAAAATGCATGCTAAAGAAGAAAACAATAAAATGCTACATTGTTATTATTTTGGGTTGAAATATGCTGTATTTTCTTGAGATTTACTCATAATCGTGTGCAGTTTGAGCTCATATTCAATGAAGATAGAATCGAAGGCCTCATTAACACTAGATTTAATCATAATAAATAAAATCTTTCTTTTAAATGAACATCTCTAATAATCTTTTCAGGTGCTACATGAGAAAGAACATCAAAGGATGTAAAATCCAACTTAAAAAATAAGAATAAAAAGAAAACTTCAGTCCACACACACACACACACACACACACACAGGCAGTGAGGGGGGTCACTGCGGAGCGGGCCCCGGGGCCGTCCTGCTGTCGCTGAGGTAGGCCTGCAGGGGGGGCAGTTTGGAGAGCAGGCTGGGGCGGGGCATGGCCTGCAGGGAGGGCAGGATCTGAGCCAGGCTGGGCGGCTGGAGCGAGTACAGACCTGCCATACTGATGGAGCAGGGGCCCGGGGCCCCCGAGGACGAGGAGGACGGGGAGGAAGATGAGGAGGAAGAGGGCGAGAGGGGGGGATGTGCGGGGGCCGGCTGCTGCCGCAGGGAGAGCCGCTGGTGCTGATGATGTGGACGCCTCTTCTCCTGCGCTTTAGACTCTACAAAACACAGAGGCATCAGACACAGACCACAGCAAACACACAGCTAAGCAGCTACGCTAACATATGAGGCTTGCTGCTGCCACACAATTAAAACATTGCAACAGGTGATTGCAACTATTTACTTCACAATTCTGACTTTATCTCTTTGTCTTATCATTCAGATTATCTCTCATAATCCAGAGTTTCTATCTCATAATCCAGTTTATATCTCTTAATTCAGTTTATATCTCATAATCCAGAGTTTATATCTCATAATCCAGAGTTTCTATCTCATAATCCAGTTTATATCTCTTAATTCAGTTTATATCTCATAATCCAGAGTTTATATCTCATAATCCAGAGTTTCTATCTCATAATCCAGTTTATATCTCTTAATTCAGTTTATATCTCATAATCCAGAGTTTATATCTCATAATCCAGAGTTTCTATCTCATAATCCAGTTTATATCTCTTAATTCAGTTTATATCTCATAATCCAGAGTTTATATCTCATAATCCAGAGTTTCTATCTCATGATCCAGTTTATATCTCTTAATTCAGTTTATATCTCATAATCCAGAGTTTATATCTCATAATCCAGAGTTTCTATCTCATGATCCAGTTTATATCTCTTAATTCAGTTTATATCTCATAATCTAGTTTATATCTCTTAATTCAGTTTATATCTCTTAATTCAGTTTATATCTCTTAATTCGGTTTATATCTCTTAATTAGGTTTATATCTCATAATACAGTTTATATCTCATAATCTAGTTTATATCTCATAATCTAGTTTATATCTCTTAATTCAGTTTATATCTCTTAATTCAGTTTAAATCTCTTAATTCGGTTTATATCTCTTAATTCAGTTTATATCTCTTAATTCAGTTTATATCTCTTAATTCATATCTCTTAATTCAGTTTATATCTCTTAATTCAGTTTATATCTCTTAATTAGGTTTATATCTCATAATCCAGTTTATATCTCATAATCCAGTTTATATCTCTTAATTCAGTTTAAATCTCTTAATTCGGTTTATATCTCTTAATTCAGTTTATATCTCTTAATTCAGTTTATATCTCATAATCCAGTTTATATCTCTTAATTCAGTTTAAATCTCTTAATTCGGATTATATCTCTTAATTCGGTTTATATCTCTTAATTCAGTTTATATCTCTTAATTCAGTTTAAATCTCTTAATTCAGAGTTTATATCTCTAAATCCAGAGTTGATATCTCTTAATCCACAGTTTATATATCATAATCCAGTTTATATCTCTTAATTCAGTTTAAATCTCTTAATTCGGTTTATATCTCTTAATTCGGTTGATATCTCTTAATTCAGAGTTTATATATCATAATCCAGTTTATATCTCTTAATTCAGTTTATATCTCTTAATTCAGTTTATATCTCATAATCCAGTTTATATCTCTTAATTCAGTTTAAATCTCTTAATTCGGTTTATATCTCTTAATTCGGTTTATACCTCTTAATTCAGTTTAAATCTCATAATCCAGTTTATATCTCTTAATTCAGTTGATATCTCTTAATTCAGTTGATATCTCTTAATTCAGTTTATATCTCATAATCCAGTTTATCTCATAATTCAGTTTATATCTCATAATCCAGTTTATATCTCATAATCCAGTTTATATCTCTTAATTCAGTTTAAATCTCTTAATTCGGATTATATCTCTTAATTCGGTTTATATCTCTTAATTCGGTTTATATCTCTTAATTCAGTTTAAATCTCTTAATTCAGAGTTTATATCTCTAAATCCAGAGTTGATATCTCTTAATCCACAGTTTATATATCATAATCCAGTTTATATCTCTTAATTCAGTTTAAATCTCTTAATTCGGTTTATATCTCTTAATTCGGTTGATATCTCTTAATTCAGAGTTTATATATCATAATCCAGTTTATATCTCTTAATTCAGTTTATATCTCTTAATTCAGTTTATATCTCATAATCCAGTTTATATCTCTTAATTCAGATTAAATCTCTTAATTCGGTTTATACCTCTTAATTCAGTTTAAATCTCATAATCCAGTTTATATCTCATAATCCAGTTGATATCTCTTAATCCACAGTTTATATATCATAATCCAGTTTATATCTCTTAATTCAGTTTAAATCTCTTAATTCGGTTTATATCTCTTAATTCGGTTGATATCTCTTAATTCAGAGTTTATATATCATAATCCAGTTTATATCTCTTAATTCAGTTTATATCTCTTAATTCAGTTTATATCTCATAATCCAGTTTATATCTCTTAATTCAGTTTAAATCACTTAATTCGGTTTATATCTCTTAATTCGGTTTATACCTCTTAATTCAGTTTAAATCTCATAATCCAGTTTATATCTCTTAATTCAGTTGATATCTCTTAATTCAGTTTATATCTCATAATCCAGTTTATCTCATAATTCAGTTTATATCTCATAATCCAGTTTATATCTCATAATCCAGTTTATCTCATAATTCAGTTTATATCTCATAATCATGAGTTGATATCTCATAATCCAGAGTTGATATCTCATAATCCAGTTTATATCTCTTAATTCAGTTTATATCTCATAATCCAGTTTATCTCATAATTCAGTTTATATCTCTTAATTCAGTTTAAATCTCTTAATTCGGTTTATATCTCTTAATTCGGTTTATACCTCTTAATTCAGTTTAAATCTCATAATCCAGTTTATATCTCTTAATTCAGTTGATATCTCTTAATTCAGTTTATATCTCTTAATTCAGTTTAAATCTCTTAATTCAGAGTTTATATCTCTAAATCCAGAGTTGATATCTCTTAATCCACAGTTTATATATCATAATCCAGTTTATATCTCTTAATTCAGTTTAAATCTCTTAATTCGGTTTATATCTCTTAATTCGGTTGATATCTCTTAATTCAGAGTTTATATATCATAATCCAGTTTATATCTCTTAATTCAGTTTATATCTCTTAATTCAGTTTATATCTCATAATCCAGTTTATATCTCTTAATTCAGTTTAAATCTCTTAATTCGGTTTATATCTCTTAATTCGGTTTATACCTCTTAATTCAGTTTAAATCTCATAATCCAGTTTATATCTCTTAATTCAGTTGATATCTCTTAATTCAGTTTATATCTCATAATCCAGTTTATCTCATAATTCAGTTTATATCTCATAATACAGAGTTTATATCTCATAATCCAGTTTATATCTCATAATCACGAGTTTTTATCTCAATTCAGTTTATATCTCATAATACAGTTTATATCTCATAATCCAGTTTATATCTCATAATCATAAATTGATATCTCATAATCCAGAGTTGATATCTCATAATCCAGTTTATATCTCTTAATCTAGTTTATATCTCTTAATTCAGTTTATATCTCTTAATTCAGTTTATCTCATAATCCAGTTTATATCTCATAATCCAGTTTATATCTCATAATCACGAGTTTATGTCTCTCAATTCAGTTTGTATCTCATTATCCATTTTATATCTCATAATCACGAGTTTTTATCTCAATTCAGTTTATATCTCATAATCCAGTTTATATCTCATAATCCAGTTTATATCTCATAATCCAGAGTTGATATCTCATAATCCAGTTTATATCTCATAATACAGTTTATATCTCATAATCCAGTTTATATCTCATAATACAGTTTATATCTCATAATCCAGAGTTGATATCTCATAATCCAGTTTATATCTCTTAATCTAGTTTATATCTCATAATACAGTTTATATCTCTTAATCTAGTTTATATCTCATAATACAGTTTATATCTCATAATCCAGAGTTGATATCTCATAATCCAGTTTATATCTCTTAATCTAGTTTATATCTCTTAATTCAGTTTATATCTCTTAATTCAGTTTATCTCATAATCCAGTTTATATCTCATAATACAGTTTATATCTCATAATACAGTTTATATCTCATAATCCAGTTTATATCTCATAATCCAGTTTATATCTCTTAATCTAGTTTATATCTCTTAATTCAGTTTATCTCATAATCCAGTTTATATCTCATAATACAGAGTTTATATCTCATAATCCAGTTTATATCTCATAATCACGAGTTTATGTCTCTCAATTCAGTTTGTATCTCATTATCCATTTTATATCTCATAATCACGAGTTTTTATCTCTCAATTCAGTTTATATCTCATAATCACGAGTTTTTATCTCTCAATTCAGTTTATATCTCATAATCACGAGTTTATATCTCTCAATTCAGTTAATATCTCATTATCCAGTTTATATCTCATAATCACAAGTTTTTATCTCTCAATTCAGTTTATATCTCATAATACAGAGTTTATATCTCATAATCCAGTTTATATCTCATAATCCAGAGTTTATGTCTCTCAATTCAGTTTGTATCTCATTATCCATTTTATATCTCATAATCACGAGTTTTTATCTATCAATTCAGTTTATATCTCATAATCACGAGTTTATATCTCTCAATTCAGTTAATATCTCATTATCCAGTTTATATCTCATAATCATGAGTTTTTATCTCTCAATTCAGTTTATATCTCATAATCACGAGTTTATGTCTCTCAATTCAGTTAATATCTCATTATCCAGTTTATATCTCATAATCACGAGTTTATATCTCTCAATTCAGTTAATATCTCATTATCCAGTTTATATCTTATAATCACGAGTTTATGTCTCTCAATTCAGTTTGTATCTCATTATCCAGTTTATATCTCATAATCACGAGTTTATATCTCTCAATTCAGTTAATATCTCATTATCCAGTTTATATCTCATAATCACAAGTTTATATCTCTCAATTCAGTTTATATCTCATAATTCAGTTAATATCTCATTATCCAGTTTATATCTCATAATCACGAGTTTTTATCTATCAATTCAGTTTATATCTCATAATCACGAGTTTATATCTCTCAATTCAGTTAATATCTCATTATCCAGTTTATATCTCATAATCACGAGTTTATGTCTCTCAATTCAGTTTGTATCTCATTATCCAGTTTATATCTCATAATCACGAGTTTATATCTCTCAATTCAGTTAATATCTCATTATCCAGTTTATATCTCATAATTACAAGTTTAT
>NC_081789.1:107500-117500 GCF_963082965.1 Carassius carassius | reverse complement strand
CCGTTCTCGAACTCGGTGCTGGCGCAGTCTGGTTTGGTCCAGACGTTGAACTCGTGGTCGGGCTGCGTCTGCGCCGAAGCGTCGGGTTCGGATCGCTCCACTCGCTCCACACGCCCCAGATTCCCCGAGTCGAAGCTGGAGCTGAACACGATGCTCCCAAAGCGGAACTCCATAATGGGACGGACGCTCACGCAGCGCTGAGACGCTTCATCTCCACACCTGAGCATCAAACACAACACACACCGTCAGTGACCTCTGACCCCCAACACCAGCGTTCAGATCCTGTGTCTGCTCTCCTGAAACCAATCCTGTGACGATCTCTCACACACACACACACACACACACACTCACTCACTCACATGACAACAGATGAGGTTTGACGTACTGTGAGTTCATCACATTTCACACACAAAACCTCCACTGGTGTAACATTTCTGCGACATTACAGAATACACACTTTATTTTTAGTTATTCTGTTGCACATTTTGCATTATTTGCTTTTTCATTGGACATTTTGCAATATTTTCAGGTTTTAAATGTTAAACATTTTTATTTTTAAATGATAAACTACATTTTTTTTTTACATATTTTTCATTATTTTTATTGTTTTAAATGTTCAATAAACACTTTATATTTATTGGACATTTGGCATTATTTTCTTTTTTCCATTTTAAATAAATTATCTTAAATAGTATGCATTATTGCATATTTTGCATAATTGATTTTTTTTTCAATGTCAAACATACGATATATTATTTTGCACATTTTGCAGTATTTTATTTTTTTAATACTGAATACACACTATATGTTTGTAAATGTTGAATTGAAAATGTTGCATTATTATTCCATTTTTAAATTTTAAATGAACACGATTTTTTTGCATTATTCTCATAATGGTAAATCAACACACACCCATACATATATATATATATATATATATAGTTGTCGCTGGTTTGGGGCGATATGATCGTCGTAATACCGTGATGTAACGTAAGTAACGTCAAGTCACTCATGATGTCTGACTGTAGTATAGCACGGTATTTTCTTCTGAAACCATCCCTGTACCGTGGTACGCTTTTGTAGGTGACATAACGTGATTCAAACATGTTATACAATCATTCTTGATCACTTACCAAATCATAAACACGCGACAGTCTCTGAGTTCCACTAGTTTTAGTTAGCATTCGCTAGCTTTATTGCAGCTATTTCTTGACAAAATCAGCATTGTTGTCTGACAAAACACATCTGAGGCGAGCAGCAAAGAGATCTTAACACAAATCAAAGCAAGCATGCGTTTGTCATCGTTGTGTTGAAAATAAATACCTGCGTTTATTTCCTCCTCGTCAGAGATCACTAGGCGACTCTTTAAACCCAAACAAAGCCTCATCAGCAGCGCGACTCACAGGAACAGCGATCTGACCGCTGATTGGATCGCGAGCACAGCGCAGCGGCAGCTGATTGGCTCGCGCAACAGCTCCGCGCGCAGTGATTGGTTGGTTTGATTCCAAGGGCATAGTAACAGGAAATAGCTTGCAAACCATAATAAAACAATCTTAGATTGGTCTTGTTTCAATACTAGTCGAGTTTTTTACGATTTTATCATAATTATTGCACATTTCCGTTTATAATACCCAAGCTCAAGATTCTATCTATATCTTTTTAATTTATAATGCATCGCAAGTTGTTAGCGTTATGAAAAGAGTTGAGGATGTGGGATGGGCCTACCCTTTTCATATTGTCCTATATATATATATATATATATGTGTGTGTGTGTCTGTGTGTGTGTGTGTGTTCGTTTGAATAAAACCTTTTACATTTGAAGTATAATTTTTTGATCAGTAAATTAAATCTGCTAAATCATATCAATCAAATCATATCCCACATACACAGAAAAACACGTATTTGAAGAAACGTTTTTATTAATTTTATTTAAACATAAACACGTAGTATGCTTTAAAAAAATAATAAACAGAAAATAAATATCAATAAACATATAATTTACTTCTTACAGCGCTTAGTGGGAGCGTCGCGTCACAGAGGGCAGAGCGTCGCGTCATTTAAAGGGGAAGCTCACGCGTCAAAGAGTAACAGAGGAATAAGTCGATGCATTCTGATTACTTTTATGTGACTGATCAAGCTTTTGAATGTAGTTTGGGGTAACAAAAGTTTGACTGATATAATAATGCAAAAATGGACACTTTAAATCAATGTTTTAAACAACTAAACAAAAACAGATAAAGTCCAAAAGTAGTCCTTGATAATATCTAAACATGTATTCCAATCCAAATGCAATACCATTAATTTATGTGTGATGACCATTTCTTAGCAACTGGGGATTGCACAAACTTGTTTATATAGGGCTATACAGGCCTCTAGTGGATACATAATGGTATTACAGATGATAAATTCTGCAAAATGTATATCTTAATAAATATAATGCGCGATGCGTATAATGCGCGAAATTTAGTCTTGGATGTCCAAACAGCTGGAAACTGCCCTTTATTCCACTAAATAAACACTTCAATTAGCTTTTATATCGACATTTCGTTCAGTCATGGCTACAGTCCTGCAGCTGAAGCGAAAACCGTGTGGACCAGTTTGGACCAGAATATGAGCTGTCACTGTGTCACTAGGCAAGGTTGTTGGGAAACTGAAACAGTGGTTAAGCTGGTTAATGTTGCGGGTGTCCAGGAAAGACATTACCATTAGAATCGTTCCCTAGTTAAACCAGTTCATCTGGCTTGGTTTGTTCTGTAGAATGTGTTCTTACCGTTATCTTGACCTTCTTTACTCGACTGAATCAAACTCCGCACATTTAACAAGTTGTGAATAATAATAAGAAAAAAAATGATTTCCTCCTTCGAGCCGGATTCGAACCAGCGACCTAAGGATTTCAGCGAATACGCCTCTACAGTCCTCCGCTCTACCAACTGAGCTATCGAAGGGGACGGATCCACGCATTCATAATATTAAATATAAACTTACTCATTAACAAGTCACCCTCATGTCGTTCCAAACCAGTAAGAACCTTCATTTATCCTCGGAACACAGTTTAAGATATTTTAGATTTAGTCCGAGAGCTCTCAGTCCCTCCATTGAAGCTGTGTGTACGGTCTACTGTCCATGTCCAGAAAGGTAAGAAAACATCAGAGGGTCAGTTAGAATTTTTTGAACCATCGAAAATACATTTTGGTCCAAAAATAGCAAAAACTACGACTTTATTCATCATTGTCTTCTCTTCCGTGTCTGTTGTGTGAGAGTTCAAAACAAAGCAGTTTGTGATATCCGGTTCGAACTAACCCTTTAAGAACTCACCCTCATCACATGTTGTGATTTATTTATCATTTAACGCCATGTCAGCAGCAGGGGCTATATTCATGCCAAGAGGAAACATTTCAATTGCACAATTCAGTCATATATATCATGTCAAAACAACAATTATATATATATATATATATATAAATAAATAAATATGTACAAATATACAAAAATTATATATAATAAAAATAAGAAGAACAAAAGTATAAGAACAATTATATATTTTAACATGTTGTGATAGATCTTTATATTATGGTTGTATGTCTCATACAACTCGTTTATATGAGTATAAATAAATAAATAAATAAATAATCAGAATCAGAATGAGCTTTATTGCCAGGTATGTTTACACATACGAGGAATTTGTTTTCGTGACAGAAGCTCCGCAGTACAACAGAACAGCGACAGAACAAAAAACACATAATAAAAGAATATAAAAATACAAAAAATACAAATAAGTAGATAAGGAATGACAATATACAAATTGACAATTGTAGGCAGGTATATTACAAAAATGCAGTTATGTATGTACATGTATATTATGTGCAAAATTTAAGTGTATACTAAGTATGTGTGTTAGATAAATTAAGTGTATGTGTATATAAATATAAAGTGTAGTGTGTTCAGTGTGTATCAGCTGTTCATAAGATGGATTGCCTGAGGGAAGAAACTGTTCCTGTGTCTGGTCGTTCTGGTGCTCAGTGCTCTGTAGCGTCGACCAGATGGCAACAGTTCAAAGAGGGAGTGTGCTGGATGTGAGGGGTCCAGAGTGATTTTAACAGCCCTTTTGCTCACTCTGGATAAGTACAGTTCTTGAATAGATGGGAGAGTTGAACCGATGATTCGCTCAGCAGTCCGGACTACCCTCTGTAGTCTTCTGAGGTCAGATTTAGAAGCTGAGCTGAACCAGACAGTTACTGAAGTGCAGAGGATGGATTCGATGATGGTGGAGTAGAACTGTTTCAGCAGCTCCTGTGGCAGGTTAAACTTCCTCAGCTGGCGAAGGAAGTACAACCTCTGCTGGGCCTTTTTCACAATGGAGTCAATGTGAATGTCCCACTTCAGGTCCTGAGAGATAGTGGTGCCCAGGAACCTGAATGACTCCACTGCAGTCACAGTGCTGTTCATGATGGTGAGTGGGGGGAGTGCAGGGGGGTTTCTCCTGAAGTCCACAGTCATCTCCACTGTTTTGAGCGTGTTAAGCTCCAGGTTGTTGAGACTGCACCAGACAGCCAGCTCTTTAACCTCCTGTCTGTAAGCAGACTCATCACCGTCCTGAATGAGGCCGATGAGTGTGGTGTCGTCTGCAAACTTCAGGAGCTTGACAGAGGGGTCCTTAGATGTGCAATCGTTAGTGTACAGGGAGAAGAGCAGTGGGGAGAGAACACAGCCCTGGGGAGCTCCGGTGCTGATTGTACGGGTGCTGGATGTGTATTTTCCCAGCCTCACTAGCTGCTGCCTGTCTGTCAGGAAGCTGTTGATCCACTGACAGACGGAGGTGGGCACGGAGAGCTGAGTTAGTTTGGGCAGGAGGAGGTTTGGGATGATCGTGTTGAAGGCAGAGCTGAAGTCCACAAACAGGATCCTCACATAGGTTCCCGGTCTGTCTAGGTGTTGCAGAACATAATGCAGTCCGATGTTTACTGCATCGTCCACAGACCTGTTTGCTCTGTAGGCAAACTGAAGAGGATCTAGCAAGGGTCCAGTGATGTCCTTCAGGTGGGCCAGCACCAGTTTTTCAAATGACTTCATGACTACAGACGTTAGAGCCACAGGCCTGTAGTCATTTAGTCCTGTAATTTTGGATTTCTTTGGGATGGGGATGATGGTGGAGCGTTTGAAGCATGAAGGGACTTCGCACAGCTCCAGCGATCTGTTGAAGATCTTTGTGAAGATGGGGGCCAGCTGGTCAGCACAGGATTTCAGACAGGCTGGTGTAACACAATCTGGGCCTGGTGCTTTTTTCCTTTTCTGCTTCCGGAAGACCTGGCGCACCGCATCCTCGCTGATCTGTATTGCAGGTGTGGGGGAGAGGGGGGATGCAGGAGGTGTGAATGGTGAGAGTGCTTGATTGGAGAGGTGTTCAGGGTTGGTTGCAGGAGTTGTTATTGGTGTGAACGGTTGTGTGGAGAGGCGTTCAGGGCAGGTGATGGGTGTTCTTTCAAACCTGCAGTAAAACTAGTTCAGATCGTCTGCCAGTCGTTGATTCTCCACAGTGCTGGGGGGTGGTGTCTTGTAATTGGTGATCTTCTTTAGACTTTTCCACACTGATGCTGAGTCGTTCGAAGTGAACTGAGTCCTTATTTTTTCAGAATAATTGTACAGTATTTATAATTATAAATAAATATACAGCTTTATGTTTGCTGGATTAATTTGACAAACAAATACTCAGATTAAACATGTTGTGCTCTTTCAACTGTGTCCATGTGATAAGGGTATGTGCCTAAACTCAGTTTTATACACTTAGTGTGCGGTGATTGGTTTGCCATTTAATTGAACGAGCAAAAATAGAGGTCATAACGTGATTGTTTTTTTAAAAGGTAGAAGTCGACATACTATTGGATTAATTTTAGGGTGTACTCACACTAGGCACGGTTGCCATGAACTGGGCCCGAGTACGATTGTCCCCACGGTTCAAACTGGCTAGTGTGAGTACATCCTTACAGACTTGTGGTTGTTAGGTGTGGATTTATGGACTCATATTTTAATTACAAACGTCTCCATGATGGATTTGTTTCTTACAAATTCGTAGCTTGTGGATATATATGAGACTCATTCCAACAACCCTAGGGTTAGGAGTCAAACTCTGTAATCACTAGGCCACGACTTCCCCAAAGAGCTAGATCTCCCCGTCGGGGAATCGAACCCGGTCTTCCGCGTAATAGCTGAACGTCTCTTAACCTTTCCCATTCATTCTCTATGGTAGTGCTTAACACTACGGATGCAATATATTTGTGTCCAGACGTAGATTTCGTGGCGCTGTTTCGCCTCTTCCGTGGCGGGGAATTCAAACAGTGGATACTCATCTGTCAATCATTCGCTCTGAAGGAGAGGAGACGCGTTTTACGATCGGAGATTTCTTCACGCTGCCTACTTCGGCTTCATTAACTATTATATAATTGATTTGTTATTTATTGCATGAAGTTTTAAGATTATTCCTCAAGTATGTGTTTTTTGTTTGTTTGTTTTACGTCAGAGATCAGCGCCATACTCTCAAAGAGCAGGTAAAGTGAATTCTGTGCTTCTTTTAAAAATATATTCAAATGTAAAAAAATTCATTTAAAATTGTAAAAATAAAATTGCAATGCTACTGTTGCATATATATCCATATAAATATATTTCAATGCTTTGTCAGAAGTATTGGCCATGTTAACACTGTACTTTAGTGTGTTAATTAATTGTATTGACTCTGTATTGTTATTTTATCTTGCTCAGTTTTGTAAACACTAAATGTTAGTAACGGCTATTATTAAACTCGGATTATAATTATTTAATTTAAAATACTCTACCAGTCAAATGTTTTTCAGCAGTAAGATTTGTAATGTTTTTATGAGAAGTCTCTTAATAGTAGCAAAAATAGTAGCATTTTAAATACTCTTACTATTTTAAATCAGCTGCTTTCTATTTTAATATATACTGTAATTATTTCTGTGATGCTCCGCTGTATTTTCAGCATCATAACTCCACTCTTCAGTGTTACATGATCTTCAGAAATCATTCTGATATGATGATTTACTGCTCAAGAAACATTTACGGTATAATTATTATTATTACTATTGTTGTTGTTAGGTTATGTTGAAAACAGCCGAGTACAATCTTTTCAGGTTTCTTACATGATTATATATTCCATCTGTTAATCTGTGTCTGATGTCTATGTGCAGCTGTAGAGTGTGAATTAACTTGCAAACACACGTCCTTCATTCTCCACTTTTTTATTTGACACAAAACTCCACATGGATCCATGTTTGCAAACGGTTGCCATGACAGCAGGTGAGGAGTGAAAGGGTTAATGACACAGGTCCTGTCAATCAAATAAAAAAGACTGAGAATGAAATGTTAAATTAAAACATAGCAGCTAGAAAACTCTGTTTTGTATCGCAGGCTGGTTAACGGTTAGTAATGGCCAAGTCTCTTTTCCTCTTCGTATTTATTTAGTGTATTTCCCGTATAATGTTGTTCTTTTTCATGCGGTTTGACGGTTTACTTCAAAAATAAATAAAACTCCCACACCTGCGCTATCAATGATGATTTAAACACACACAAACTCTTTAAAGTCAGCACGAAGACTTGATTTTCTGTCCTCACGGGCGTTTCTGGTCTGATGAAGGATGTATTAAGATCAGGAGCAGGAATAAGAAACTAAATAGTCTTCATGTTGATTTGTGTTTTGTCTGGGATTTGATCTGAAGTGTCTAAATCATTCACTGCTACTCAAAACACCTCTACAGAAAACAAAACATTCAAATGAAAAATGATATAAGTGCCAAGCTCTCTAATAAATAAGATGATTGGAGCCCAAATAAAAAACTGTTAACCTTGGCTTTGTGTGTGTCGCTACATCAGTGTGTGTGTGTGTGTGTGTGTGTGTGTGTGAGAAAGTGTAACTGCATCATCATCATCATCATCCAGTCGTCTGGTCTCTTCATTAAACTCACAGCCAATAAAATATCAGCTTCACCGCATCACTTCAGAACTCATTAGCATAGACACGCCCATACTCACTCTATGAGCCAATTAGACCACGCCCCTAGTGTCTGCTGGTGGGGGATGGAGTGAAAGAGGGAGAGAAATAAAGAATGATGACATGATGGAGAAAGGGCAGGCAGAAAGGATGAGGAGGGATCAGTATTCATCCTGGTCCCGCGACTGTTCCTCAATCTCCTCGTCCTCCGGAGGCACAAAACCATCCTGAAAACAAAACAAACATCAGGAAACCGGACACTGTGTGAAAGCACGTTTTGCCCACAAAAAAAAAGCAACTGAGACTTTTTAATTTCACAGCCTTTATAACCTCGGGATTGCAAGAAATAAACTTGTGCAATTGTGAGGAAAAAGTCAGAATTTGTAATTCTGGGGCAAAAAAAAAGAAAAAAGAATGGCAGGATATGAACTCCGAGGGAAATTCAGAGGGAAAAATTCAGAATTCCAAAAAAAACTGCACTGCAAGAAAAAAAATGGAATCGCAAGGGGTAAAAAAAAAAAAAACAATTCTGAGAAGAAAAATCAGATTTGCAAGAAAAAAACAAAAACTGAATTTCAATGAAAAAAATCATAATTCCGATTAAAAAAAAATTAGAATTGTGAGATAAAACCTAAATTCCGAAGAAAACAATCTGAATAGCAAGAATAAAATGCATAATTCCGAGGACAAAATCATAATTGCGAAAAAAAAAAATTCTGAGAAGAAAATCAGAATTGCAAGAAATCAAACAAAACCTGAATTTAGAAAAAAGTCAGAATTGTGAGATGAACAGTGGCAATGAGATTTCTACAGCTGTGTGTATTCTGTGATGACCTCTGACCTCTGTGGCGTAGAGCACCTCCATGATTTTGCCGAGGACAGGGTTGCTGTCGCACTCGTTCTCCTGACAGATCAGCTCGATGTCTCGCAGTTTACCGAAGTAAAAATCTCTCTCTGTCTCCAAACCGTTGACTTTCAGCTTCAGCGCCGTCTGCTGCTCGCACACACACACACACACGCACGCACGCACGCACACACACAGACACACACACACACACACACGCACGCACACACGCACGCACGCACGCACGCACGCACACACACAGACACACACACACACACACACGCACGCACGCACACACACACAAACACACACACACACGCACACACGCACACACACACACACACACGCACGCACACACACACACACACACACGCACACAAACACACACACACGCACACACGCACGCACGCACACACACACACGCACACACACACACACACACGCACACACACACACACGCACGCACACACAGAGACACACACACACACACACACGCACGCACACGCACACACGCACGCACACACACACACGCACACGCACACACACACACGCACGCACACACGCACGCACGCACACACACAGACACACACACACACACACACGCACGCACACACACACGCACACACACACACACACGCACGCACACACAGAGACACACACACACACACGCACACACAGAGACACACACACACACACACACACACGCACGCACACACACACACACACGCACGCACACAAACACACACACACGCACACACGCACGCACACAAACACGCACACACGCACGCACACACGCACGCACACACACACACGCACACACACACGCACACAGTTTTTACTTCAGATTTATTTTTATATTATTTTATTTATTTTGAATTTATTCAGAATTTAATTGAGTATTTATTTAGTTTTTAAGATTTATGATATAAATGCAGTATTTTATTTATTAGTTTCTTATCTCTTATTTATATTGTTCCATCATTTCTTCAGTCACTCGTCTTCACGTTCTATCTCTACTATAAACTTTAGTAATAAATCAGTTGTAGTTAACAGTCAGTTTAATGCGGATCGAATGATTCGTGATTATTCAAGAAGCACAAAATTTTAAATCCATACATATGTAAATTAGGCCACATTCTCTGCCTCTCATTGGCTGA
>NC_081789.1:45000-87500 GCF_963082965.1 Carassius carassius | reverse complement strand
TGTGAGTGAGAGTGTGTGAGTGTGAGAGAGTGAGAGTGTGTGTGTGAGTGTGTGTGTGAGAGTGTGTGTGTGTGTGTGAGGGAGAGTGTGTGTGAGAGTGTGTGTGAGTGTGTGAGTGAGAGTGTGTGAATGTGAGGATGTGTGTGAGTGAGAGTGTGTGAGTGTGAGAGAGTGAGAGTGTGTGTGTGAGTGTGTGTGTGAGAGTGTGTGTGTGTGTGTGTGAGGGAGAGTGTGTGTGAGTGTGTGAGTGAGAGTGTGTGAATGTGAGAGTGTGCGAGAGTGAGAGTGAGTGTGTGTGAGAGTGTGTGTGAGTGTGTGTGTGTGAGAGTGTGTGTGAGTGTGTGTGTGAGAGTGTGTGTGAGTGTGTGTGTGAGTGTGTGAGGGAGAGTGTGTGTGAGTGTGTGAGTGAGAGTGTGTGAATGTGAGAGTGTGCGAGAGTGAGAGTGAGTGTGTGTGAGAGTGTGTGTGAGTGTGTGTGTGTGAGAGTGTGTGTGAGTGTGTGTGTGAGAGTGTGTGTGAGTGTGTGTGTGAGTGTGTGTGAGTGTGTGTGTGAGAGTGTGTGTGAGTGTGTGTGTGTGTGTGTGAGGGAGAGTGTGTGTGAGTGTGTGAGTGAGAGTGTGTGAATGTGAGAGTGTGCGAGAGTGAGAGTGAGTGTGTGTGAGAGTGTGTGTGAGTGTGTGTGTGTGAGAGTGTGTGTGAGTGTGTGTGTGAGAGTGTGTGTGAGTGTGTGTGTGAGTGTGTGTGAGTGTGTGAGTGTGTGTGTGAGAGTGTGTGTGAGAGTGTGTGTGAGTGTGTGAGTGAGAGTGTGTGAATGTGAGAGTGTGCGAGAGTGAGAGTGAGTGTGTGTGTGTGTGAGAGTGTGTGTGAGTGTGTGTGTGTGAGAGTGTGTGTGAGTGTGTGTGTGAGAGTGTGTGTGAGTGTGTGTGTGAGAGTGTGTGTGAGTGTGTGTGTGTGTGTGTGAGAGTGTGTGTGAGTGTGTGTGTGAGAGTGTGTGAGTATGAGAGTGTGTCATGTGAAATAATTGATTAATTATTGAAATATTAAGATAAAAGTAGTTGCCATGACTTTCTGGACTCAGATTTCCCCTCATAATTCATCAGAGGCTGTCTGTGTGTTCTGAGGCTCTTCACCTTGTTGTGTTTGAAGAAGGCGCGTCGACACGCAGCGAAACACTTCTCACTGCAGAAGCTCTTGAGCTCGGAGCCCATGAGCAGAGAATAGCGCTTCATGCCCTCCTTCTGACACCAGACGCAGACGATCGGCTCGCTCTGCTCGTCCTCCGCTGGACACAGACACGCGTCACTATCACTGTTACACTACTCACCTGTTTCACAGTGTGTGTGTGTGTGTGTGTGTGTGCTGCACACCGGCTGAAGGTTTGATGAGCGGCACGATGACATTCATGCTCTGCTCCTTCACACGCGGCAAGGAAGAGTGTGACGATGAAGACGGAGACGCCGGAGATGCCTTCTCACCGCTTCTGAGCGCCTCTGATGAGGAAGATGAGGATGAGGAGTGTGGCTTTGGCACGGAGTTCTCTGGAGGACAGATGACAGTCAGACGGAGGAAGAAAAGCGAGCAGCAGCTGTGTGTGAGTGTGTGTGTGTGTGTGTGTGTGTGAGCGAGTACCTTTGAGAACAGATGTGTGTTTGTGTTTGGCTCGGTCTGAGTCCTGCTGATCCACTGAATCATAGCCGTACCATCCCAACAACTCATTCATGGTGCTCTCAGCAAAGCTCTGCAACACACACACACACACACACACACACACCTGACGTCACAGCAGAACAACATGAGCAGAGATTTCATTTAATAACAGTCTGCAAACGTCTGGGGACTGAGGAGACAAGGTGCTCAAGTTTAGGAACAGGAATGTTGTCCCATTCTTGTCTAATACAGAACAGACGTCTAGTTGCTCATCTGTCTTAGGTCTTCTTTGTCACATCTTCCTCTTTATGATGCTTCAAATGTTTTCTATGGCTGAAAGATCTGGACTGCAGGCCATTTCAGTACCCGGATCCATCGGATAAATGTATGTTTTTTTTTTATATATATATAAAATTTCATATTAAATGTTTTAATTTTAAATTGTGTTTATTACATATTTTTATGTTTTATTTCAACATTTCTTAAAATATATGTTTAAAATATTTTATTGTTCGTGCTTGTATATAAAATATTTTATTTTGTATTTTTTATATTTTATCTATTTTAAATATGTCTATTATTATTTATGACTTCTGATTTTATTTTAATCACATTTTTTAGATGAAATATTATCTGTGTAATTCTATACCTGTGTGTGTGTGTGTGTGTGTGTGTGTTTGGATGTACACTGCATGATAAATATCCTGGCACTGTTTTGTGTCGCCACTTGATATCCAGAGTAAAATAAGCAGCACTTCTAGGAAACACTGATGTTAGAACGAGACGAGTCTTCATCTTCATACGAGTGTTTCATTCGAGAGCGATTACAGGAAAACTGATCCGACAGAAAAAAAGCAGCTAATTTCCTTCAAAAACAGGAGCTCATGATCTCAAGACACACGATCTCACGGAGCGAGAGCTTTCCGTCTGAGATTAGAGGCGTCACTCGATCCACGGGAAGAAATCACAGGACACCCGACACCCTTCCCAGAATTCCCCTTCTCTCCACGGCCCCGAGACTAATTACATCACGCTGCTTTCTCGTTAGCTGCCTTCCTCCGCTTCCATCCCACAACCTTGTTTTTGTTTCTTCTTGGCAGTTCACACAAGCATCTGTTCGGCGAGAGTGACGGGTCCAAACCCGTCCCGAACCCCTTCCTCGGCCCCGGGGCCGCTTGCATCAGGCCGGGCTTCGGTTTCATGTGTTTGGATTAAAATTAGTTAAATTGTAACTCTACACCCCCGGTGGATCCAGAGCGGCTCCCACAGACGGACCTGCTTCTAAACGCGGCGTGTCAGATTTCATCAGGATTGTGAAAGAGCTCCTGAATAAGAGCCAGAGCTGTAGACCGTCAGCGAGTCACATCTGGAGCTCGTGCTGGAGAACAGATCTGCGATGCTGCAGAATCAGCTCAGAAGAGAAGAGTGCTCAGAGACAGTGAAAACTGGGTTAAATCCTAAATGATCTGTCCTTTAAAAGTGTAACCTAACTGAGAGATTCAGACATGTTCAATACGTCATTTAGTAATTTATATTAAATATACAATTTTAAATATTGTAATATTAAATATATTTTATATTTGATGTAATTTTATTTTAAATGTGTCATTTTTAATAAATTATTTAAAATATTTATTAGTCCAAATATTTTTGATTAAATGTAACTTATTATGTTTATGTTTTATATTAAAGTTAATTTTCTATTTTTTCTATTGTCATGTTTTATATTATTTTTAACGTTTATTGGATATTATATTTTTTAATGTTTCTATAGTACATTTTTAAATTTGTTTACTAAAAATATTATTTGTACAAATATCTTCATATTAAAAATATTTTTATTTTTAATTACATTTTTTATAATGTAATATTAGATATATTTTATTTTCATATTTTTAAATGTAATATTTTATTTTGAATAAATATGTAATTTTTAAGTTTATATTTAATATTTATTTTTCTAAATATTTTATAATAAATATTATTTATTTTTCCTGTGGTTATGTAATTGCTGTTTAAAAAATAGTATATTTTTTTTATATTTAATATATTTTTAACGTTCATTTTTTATATTTCTATATTATATTTTTTAGTAAATGTCTTATTTTATATTAAATAAATATTAACAAATTACACCCTGTGCACAGCATTTCTTATTAAATGTTTTAACGTTTTATATTAAATATTTACTAAATATTTTATATTAAATTAATTGTATTTTTCATTTCATATTAAATATTTTATAGTACATTTTTATATTTTTTCATGCTTTTCTGACAGATTTTTGACGTTTTATCTTTAATATTAATTTTTTTATATATTATATATATATATATATATATATATATATATATATATATATATATATATATAATTTTTTCAATATTTGATATTTTTATAATCATTCTTTTTTTATATAAATAACGCATTTGATCTTTTTTAAAGACGAATTACGATAATTAAAACATTTATCTAGAGTTCTGCAGCAGTTTTGGCATCCCATCATGAGCTCCTCAGACAGGCATCTAACCCTGCAGAGAAGCACCAGCTGATGTCTCCTGCTCTCTAGTCTCCAGCACGGGACGCTAGTTACCCGCAACACTTTCACGGAGCCCGTTCTTACAGCGGTTCCCGGTGAAGCCACAGCAGAAGAGCAGCACACGGGGCTCTCACCTTCATCTCCTGACGCACGTCTCTCCGCACCGGGTGAGCAGGTTTCCGGCTGCGCTTGTTCTCCGCAGGTCGCTCCGTCTCCATCTCGGGCATGACTCGCGGAGCGGCGCGCGGGGAGAACGCTGTCCGTCGCGGCTGTCACGCGATTCTGACGCGCGCGGGAACAATGAGCGGAGCGCAGCGGAGATCAGGAGGCGGTGAAACCTGAGACCCGCCCCCGCCCCCGCCTCCTCCGGAGCTCGGTCACGACCAGCGGAGCCCCAGCTGCCCTCAAACTAACACACACTTCGTCATGAAAGCTGTAAAGACTTTTCCTGTAGTAAAAAAATATAAAAAATTGTCACATGACCTAAATTATGACCTAAAACAACATAAATAATATTTAATTATTTATTCATTATTAAAACAAAACAGCTCTTATATAAGGTATTATTAGCCTAAGTATTGTGCACTATTAATACATTTAAAAAAAGGCTTTAGTAGCTTATAAATTATTTTTGTAAAGTTTGTGCACTATTTGTTTATTTAAAAAAAACGAACAAAACAAAACATCTTTAGTGTAAAGTTTTTCTAAAAACTGTTGTTTCCATGGTTTCAGATAGTTAAATAATGCTACTTATTATATTTACTATAACATATACTAAGATACTGAAATTAGTAATAGTAATTTAAAGAACACCGTGGAACATTTAATTTACATAACATAACATATTTCATTTCGGTTACATCATCACTTTTAATAATAATAATATTATTATTTTATTTAAATTTGAGGGTGTGGTTTATAAACGTCGTGCAGCTACATTACCATAAAAGTTGTAAACACGATTTGTGTTTGCTGGGAACTTTCCTCCAAAGTGACTTAAATCATGATTTCACTATAGGACTAAAAACACGCTTGTGGTAAAATCTCTTTCTCAGTCACCACACACTGTTTCTGTCTCTCTCAAACACACAGGGACTCTCTGCTCAGTGTTTCGAAGAATAAGTGTTCTGGTGTAAACCGAGAGCCCCGCTTCAGGGCCCCGCTTCAGGTTTCGTGGCCTGCGGGTGTCATCTGAAACCTCCTGCTCTCTCTCTGAGATCAACACATGTGATGAAGCAGCAGAAACAGAGAAGAGAAGTCTGTGAAGAGGCTTTCTGCAAACACTTCCTGCAGGAAACAGAGCTCCGTTGAGTTTGTAGTGTGCTCCTGTTCCGCTTAAGATCAACTCGAGTCTGTCGAAGATGCTTCTTCTGGCCACTAGATGGAGATGAAGCTCTGTGACTCTGATCGTGATGGTATTTACTTCAATGTAAGACAAAGAATACTGAGTGGTGCATGTCCAAAAACCCTTATTATTACCACTGAAAAGGTCATAAATCAGATGAAAAAGTGCAATTAGTTCTGAGTGTTGCAATGCTGCACTTTTCTGCACGTGGCGATGTGTTTGGTTTGATGTCTACAGGAATGTGTATGATATGCGCGAGCTCGTGTTGACGCGCGCGGCCGCTAGAGGTCAATGCTGGCGCGTAATCAAGCTTGATATCAATCATTAACTATTTGACGGTGTTTTTTTTCTTGTCCTGCACTATTCGATATTAAATATTAATCATATGGAATCATTATTTTTCGGTTTTATTTTAACTATCGCTGCTGGATATTTAACTGATAACACGTTATCTCTACAAATACAAGCTGTTTTTGTCATAAAGCAAAGGAATAGGCTAAATAACGTCACACGTCATTGCGGGGGGTGACGTGTGTGACGTCAGGCTCATCAGCCCCAGTATAAAAGCTCCAGCAGCAGCCGGCGTCTCGCTGTAGACGAGCCCACCTGCGCGTGTCCGTCAGCCTCACTCTTCATCCTCCTCCTCATCACCAGGATGGCTCAGATGACCCCCGCCGGACTCGTTTTCTGTGCTTTCTGCTTAATCACTCAGGTATGACTTCATGTGTTGATTATTCCACACATATTTCATCTTGAAATCAAATTTTAGACTCTTTAACAATATTGGAGATGTTGAGCTTTAATGCGACTGGCGTCCAAACTGTAGGCGAATGGACAGAAATACGTGTGCTTTAAAATAAAAACAGTGTTATTATTATTTTTATATAGCGTTACGGTCATCCATCATCAATTTTAAATTTCAATGAACTTTAGCCTACTTTGGATAATTTAACACAAAGTACAATTTTACCAAAACATTATTTGAATCAAAACTGAATGCACCAGCGCCGAACTCCGCCGCGCGCGCGCGCTCAGATCCAGCGCTCTCCATCAGCGCGAGCGCCGTGCTGGCGTGGTTTTTGGGGAATTAATCATTTAAAGTGTATCAGTGTCTGTCCCGAGGCTTGAGTTTCTGTGAGACTGTTCTGTGTGTCAGAAACCTGATCCGGACGGAGCTCGCGTGAGAACCCGAAACACCGGCGCGTCTCCGCGCTCACCGGACCGTGAGCGAGCCCTCAGACTCGGTTATATACAGTAGGCTGCAGAAACAGTTATATGCACCTGGATGCAGGAACAATGGACAATCGCCGTGCGTAATTTTGAAAAGCTAATGAAGATATATGCTCTTTAATCTTTAATTTCTTAGAACTTTTTGCTAACATTTCCAAAGAATTATGTAAATGTTATTTGTGAATGTTCTCTGAACGTTCAAAGTTAAGGGACAAACGTTAAGGGAACATTCCATTTTATTATTTTGCAAACATTGTAGGAACTTCAAACAAAACAAACAAAAAAACGTTAGACAAACGGTGAACGTTTCAGAAAAGCATCCATTAATGATGTATAAATCACGTTTTGTGTGTTTGAACGAACATTATGTTAACCTCGCCAGAACTTCATAGTCAAAGCTCTGAGCAGGGTTATAATAGTTAATTAAAACCAAATCCATATATATATAACTTTAAATACTATAAACGTTATCTAAAATGAAATTATATATATATATATATATATATATATATATATATATATATATATATATATATATATATATATATATATATATATATATATATATATATATATATATATAAAAGCCTAGGCAGTATTTCACATTTTTTATGAAAAAAGGCCTATGAACATTTAAAAAATGTTTTCCTGCAAACGCACATGCACTTTTAAGGTTAAATTCTGCATTAAAAGTGACATGCAAATGTGGCCAGCTGAGAAATACGAGGATGAGAATGTCGTCTGGACGTGTTGCGTTTTGCATAACAATGGCGCAACTTTGCGCGTCTCTTCTTGCTTTCGTTTGCATTGATTCATGTGATAATCGCGCTTTTCTCTCCTCAGGTTTTATCTCAGAGCACAGTCTCCCCGAGAAACTCCACCGCGCTGGCGGGAAACCAGACCTCCGGGGCGACAGTCCCGTTCCGCGGCCCGGCGAACTCCACCACCGCTCCGGCGGGCACCGGCGTCCTGACGCAGGCCAGCGCGCTCAACGTGCTCGTCCCCGTCGCCATGGTAACCGGCCTTCTGCAGCGCTGGTGCTGAGGCGGATCCAGAGCATCTCCGCGCGTTCACGTGTTCTCTCCTCCTGCACCGCAACATCTCCACAAGAACAGTCCTCACGGAGCTCCACTTCACCAGAGCGCTCGGGAGAACAAGTAGAAGCACGGACAGATGGATGATGATAATTCAAACCGCACCTGGCTTCCGTTCCCACAACCAAACATCTTCTCCCCGGGTTTTGTTTTTGCATTGCTGATCCTGTAGAGTAATACTGACCGGGACATTGAACGATCTGAGCTTGACCAAACTACACTAAACTAAAATAAACAGGCTCATTGGCATTGAGTTTCAACACTTGGTATTTCATACCAGTTTCAGGTGAATTTTCATCTGTTTTTGCCCACTTTAGTTATGAATCAAACTGTAAGTCGTTCGCTGGCATGAGATGGACACTTCGTAATATTGTTTTTCTCTTGCATAGTTTATATTTTGTACAAATCGAAATGTTTAAATGTTTGTACGCTTGAAAGCACGAGTACATGAGAATAAACAATGTACAGTTGAATGAAACACGTTTGGCTCATTTGATGACTGGAATATGCAAAGACTTCTACTGTAAATACATGTTGAAATTCAAAAGTTTGGAATAAAAGACAATATTATTAGAGTCATTTTACAAGAAATCAGGACCAGGTCTTGTAGATGTAAACCCGACGTCAAACAGACGTCTCCGAGATGTGCGCGTGCTGTCAGGGTTTCTACTCCAACATTAATTCAACGTGTTAGTTTAGCTTCATGCCGTGATTATTTTTCCATTTATGTATTCGTTACACTTTTAATATCAAGGATGCAATTATTATAAAACAGTCAAAGGTGTGCTTGTGGAACTCTGACTGTAGTTTAACACGCAGCATTTAAAGTCGGTGTAAACAAACCCATTTTACTGATTACTCAGAGTTTTAAACGATGAAGGTGTCTCTAGTTGCAATTTTGCAACGTGGAAAATAAGAAGAAATAAATGGGCGTGCCATTTGTAAATTTAATATGCGAGACACTTCCGCTTTATTAGCCGCCATATGTAAATAGCCAATAAAAATAATGCGCGGTAAACTGTATATTTGCGCAACAAACTGGTGTATTTACAGTTATGAGGGCAAATTAAAATAATATCATAACCAGTTTGCAATGCCAAACGGACTATTTTTGAACTTTTTTTATTACTTGAAAGAACATACAAAATACCATGTAAACAACACAAATCTTAATACAATTCCAAGAAGTCAAAATAGCAGCATAACAAATATATATATATTTGAAATAACTAAAATAGTATGGTGAAGTAATACGGACATGTAATGCGGTCAAGACCTGGCTGGAACTACTTTCGCTGTGCCTTTCTCCTTCAGCCAATCAGATAAAGATTGTTTATTCCTGAGGAAGGCTTGGAGTCCGACTTGACACCAGAAGTCTCACACATTCACGGCCGCAGCTACATTACTAATGAGGTGGATGTTATTCAAGTGAGAGGATCTGATGACATAAGAGGAAGTTGCTTTAGAGACGGATTATTAAGACTAACTGCTGTTTCTTTAAGAATAACATCACCAATGAGTCATTCACAATCGATCAGCACCAAGCAGCTGAGTTCTGTATAAAGACCTTTAGTCATTGATCATCCTCTTGCATTATTCAGGCTGAGCTGTAGGTTATGGTTACAGGACAGCAGTGGTATGAAACACAAACTGCATGCTGGGAAAAAAAAGTAAACGAGCTGATTAAATCACAGGATGTTCGAAATCTGCTGAACACTGGCGAACGGCCGCTATTGTGTGTGTGAGACGGGTGTGTGAATGGAGGGATGTGAGGGTGTGGGTGTGATTTTGGGAGAGTAGGACAGGCTTTGTTGAAGACTGGAAGTGGGTCTGTGTGTCTGCTATCTGCTGTAAAGCAAAACTATGCTGCACAACATCTTGTCCAGGCCCTTGTCATTTCTACGCTGGACTACTGCAGTGCTCTTCTGGCTGGACTTCCATCGATCACAATCAAACCCCTACAAATGATTCAGAATGCAGCGGTACGACTGGTCTTCAACGAACCTAAAAAAGCCCATGTCACACCTTTCTTTATCTCCTTGCACTGGCTCCTGGTTGCGGCTCGCATCAAGTTCAAGACATTGATGCTTGCATACAGAACAGACACATATAGAACATATACTAACCATGTACTTCCACTCACTATAACGAATCTACATCCGCTCCAGAAGTCTGAGATCTGCTAGTGAGCGACGCCTCGTGGTACCATCACAGAGAGGCTCAAAATCACTTTCCAGAACATTCTCCTTCACCATTCCTGGCTGGTGGCATGATCTTCCCATCCCTATCCAAATGCTGAATCCCTGACAACTTTCAAAAAATAAAATAAAAACCTTGTCTTTCTGTTTATCTATTCCTTCCCTTTCTAGCTTGTACCTATTCAGACAATGCCTAAAACTCGGTATTACGAGCACTTCCTGTGTCCCTATCAAACATCGTATAGATTTTAAAATATTGCTTATTACTTATAAAGCCCTGAATGGTTTAGCACCTCAGTATTTGAATGAGCTCCTTTTACATTATAATCCTCTACGTCCACTACGTTCTCAAAACTCAGGCAATTTGATAATACCTAGAATATCAAAATCAACTGCGGACGGCAGATCCTTTTCCTATTTGGCGCCCAAACTCTGGAATAACCTACCTAACATTGTTCGGGAGGCAGACACACTCTTGCAGTTTAAATCTAGATTAAAGACCCATCTCTTTAACCTGGCATACACATAACATACTAATATGCTTTTAATATCCAAATCCGTTAAAGGATTTTTAGGCTGCATTAATTAGGTAAACCGGAACCGGGAACAGACACTATTTAACTGAACAGAGATGACATCACTGAATCCAATGATGAACTGCCTTTAACTCTCATTTTGCATTATTGACACTGTTTTCCTAATGAATGTTGTTCAGTTGCTTTGACGCAATGTATTTTGTTTAAAGCGCTATATAAATAAAGGTGACTTGACTTGGAACAACACAGCATTTTTTTGAGTGTACCTGGACATCTACAAATTGAAAAAACTTAAACATTGCTTAATTTGTATCTTTGTTCTATTTATTTATTTGTGCTATTTACACAATCTCAAACAGGGCCCACAGGAACAACCTGCATCAGGGCCCCAGCTTCGGCCCTGCGTGCCACACAAAATCACATCAGCACACTCGATCAGATAAAGAGCCTTTTGTTCACTGATAATCCATCTGGCTCACACTCACTGTGTGGAAACTATCAGCCATTGTGGCTCATGGAATGTCTGGCTCAGTGACACTTCCTGTTGCTGGACAGGGCACTTCCTGTTACCTTCCTTCGTTCGTTTTCAGGAAACAGAAGACAATTCCCGCCCGCCACCATTTCATTGAGTTTGAAAGAATTTCACTGAGATGAAATTACAGTTTTCTCTTAAATGTGGTATTTCTCAAAATAATCTGCTTTTAAAAAAAAGTGTAATATGTCTATAATATTACTGTTTTTACAGTATTTTTTATATCAAGTGAATATTGCATTAGTGAGCAGAAGAGACTTTAAAAATTAATTCTTAACATTTTTTGACTGGTATAATATGTAACAATGTAATTTAATATAACGTTATATAATAAACTAAAATGTTATAAATAACATATTAATACTATTTTTTAAATGATATCTGAACCAAACCTGTTCACAGGTCTGATCTTTTACCTCCACGTGTGAATCAGAGATAATAATGTGTCCTCGCTGACATTTGGACAGAGTGTGTGTTTATATAATGATAGAAATCTCATCACGACGCTTCAGGCCAGACTGAAAGAAAACACTCTGCGTGAAGACATTACATCATCAGAACCATGAGATCCAGCAGGAAAAGAGGAAACATGTTTCAGCTGAACGAGCTCTTCCCGTTTATCACAGCTGGCACACGAAAAGAGCTCAGCGGTTATTTATTTATTCATTTACTTATTTACACTACCATTCAAATGTTTGGGGTCAGTAAGATTGTAAAAGCGGATGCATTTGAAAAGAGTAATATTGTGAAATATTGTTATAAAGTAACTAAATGTGATTTATTCCTGTGATGGCGAGTTTTTAAATGTTTCTGAAAGAGTCTCTTCTCCTGATCAAGGCTGCTTTTATTTGATCAAAAATACTGTAAAAATTGTGAAATATTATTACAGTTTAAAACAGCTGTTTTCTATGTGAATATCTATTCAAATGTAATTTATTTCTGTGATGGGCAGCTTTTTTAAAAATGTATAATTCTGAGTTTTTTCCCCCAGTTTTTGTCTCAGAGAAATCAGTATTAATATTCCTGTTGTTGTGTAATATTTACTGTCTGATTGTTTCTCGATTGCTTGATGATCGCCGACACTGACATTCATTCATTATGGTGTTTACATGCTCTTCCTGAGAGCTTTAATGAATACCATGATATTACCGTGGTGCAAATTAAAAGAACATATTCTCCAACATCACAGTGTTTCCATTCAACTCTAAAATTATTGCATTATTTAACCTTACAGATTCTGCTTTGATAATAAAACAATATATGAATACATTCATATTTAAAAAACACTCTATAAAATCTTCTCCAATATTTTTTTGCTTCATCATCATTTCTCATTAGAAATTGTGTTTTTATTTTTGATTTCATTATAATTTTAGTTAATTTAGTAATTATCTTGTGTGTTTGTTATTCTTATTAGTTCTTATTTAAAAATATTCTTGTTAGTTCTTATTTAGTTTTTTTTTTACTTTTTATTCCATGGCAGAAACAGAATTCCTTGGATGCATTTTAATCTGATTGGCTGATCGAAACAGAGGCTGCGTTTCATTGGCTGATTCGCAGAGGTCAGCAGAAGAGGGCGGGTCTTAATTCAGCTGAAATAAAGAGATAACAAATACTTTTATCAATAAAGACACACTGGATTCATTACTTTAGGAACTGACTGTAATATTGAGTGAGTAAAGATGAAACGTGTCTGAATCAGCTCTGGTGCGTCTCACATCTCTGTTCTGTTCTTCTGAATGCTGGCACTGAGTTTCTTATGTAAGGTTTGAGTTTAATCAGCTCCTGACTCGCCTCGTCTCTGACGGTCATTGTGTGTGTGCGACGTTCCTGAAAACACGATCATCTGTTCCCTTTGTGCTCGCTTGGCCATTTTACTGTATTTTAAAGGAAGAAAGTGTTCTCACCCTCAGGCCATCTGAGCTGTACATGAGTGTGTTTCTTCATCAGGTTTGGAGAAATGTAGCAGTGCATCAGTGTCTCATCAATGGATGCTCTGCAGTGAATGGGTGCCGTCAGAATGAGAGTCCAAACAGCTGATAAAACACAGACACAGACACACACACACACACACACACACACACACACACACACACACACACTCACACACACACACACACACACACACACACACACACACACACACACACTCACTCTCTCACACACACACACACACACACACACACACACACACACACACACACACACACACTCACTCTCTCACACACACACACACACACACACTCACTCTCTCACACACACACACAGACACACACACACACACACACTCACTCTCTCACACACACACACACACACACACACACACACACACTCACTCACTCTCTCACACACACACACAGACACACACACACACACACACTCACTCTCTCACACACACACACACACACACACACACACACACACACACACACACACACACACACACACACTCACTCTCTCACACACACACACACACACTCACTCTCTCACACACACACACAGACACACACACACACACACACACACACACACACACACACACACACACTCACTCTCTCACACACACACACACACACTCACTCTCTCACACACACACACAGACACACACACACACACACACACACACACTCACTCTCTCACACTCACTCACACACACACACACTCACACACACACACACACACACACACACACACACTCACACACACACACACACACACACACACACACACACACACACACACACACACACACACACTCACTCTCTCACACACACACACACACACACACACACACACACACACACACACACACACACACACACACAGACACACACACACACACACACACACACACACACACACACACACACACACACACACACACACACACTCACTCTCTCACACACACACACACACACACACACACACACACACACACACTAACTCTCTCACAAACACACACACAGACACTCACTCACACACACAGACACACACACACACACACACAGACACACACACACACACACTCACTCTCTCACACACACACACACACACACACACACACTCACTCACTCTCTCACACACACACACAGACACACACACACACACACACTCACTCTCTCACACACACACACACACACACACACACACACACACACACACACACACACACACACACACACACACACTCACTCTCTCACACACACACACACACACTCACTCTCTCACACACACACACAGACACACACACACACACACACACACACACACACTCACTCTCTCACACACACACACACACACTCACTCTCTCACACACACACACAGACACACACACACACACACACACTCACTCTCTCACACTCACTCACACACACACACACTCACACACACACACACACACACACACACACACACACACTCACACACACACACACACACACACACACACACACACACACACACTCACTCTCTCACACACACACACACACACACACACACACACACACACACACACACACACACACAGACACACACACACACACACACACACACACTCACTCTCTCACACACACACACACACACACACACACACACACACACACACACACACACTAACTCTCTCACAAACACACACACAGACACTCACTCACACACACAGACACACACACACACACACACACACAGACACACACACACTCACTCTCTCACACACACACACACACACACACACACACACACTAACTCTCTCACAAACACACACACAGACACTCACTCACACACACACACACACACTCACTCTCTCACACACACACACACACACACACACACACACACACACACACACACACACACACACACACACTAACTCTCTCACAAACACACACACAGACACTCACTCACACACACACACACACACACACACACACACACTCACACACACACACTCACACACACACACACACACACACACACACACACACACACACACACACACACACACACACACACACACACACACACACACACACACACTCATCTCCTCTAATCTGGGTGTTTTGTCCGGTGGCTTTACTGTGGCAGTGCTCTGTATTCTCTCTCTCTCTCTCGTGACGCTGACCGACCGACTGACCGAGAGCTCGCTCCACATCAGCACTTCTGAAGCCCACTCACTCACACAGCTGCTGGAGGACTGTGCTATCTGTGTGTGTGTGTGTGTGTGTGTGTGTGACACATACTCATTTACCTGCAGAACACACACCTGAATCCCCTGACAGCCAATCAGCACAGAGCTGATCACACGTCTCAGAGATTAGAACACAACAAACATTTACTTACAAACCAGACTTGTGTTTTAATACAGCTGAGATCAATGTCCAAACACATGCGTTCATGCAATTTATACAAAAGAAAATAGTTATTATTGTTCAAGTATGTGCTCAAATCTGAGAGTTCTTGAAAAAAAAAGAAAAATAATATGATGTCCAGTGGATTATTGTTATATTCAATCCACTGGGTCTCATGAGAATAAGATTTCCACAGTTGATGGTCCCTCTGGTGCAGCTGCCTCACAGGACGCTGGTCCCCCTGGCGCAGCTCCGCAGCAGAGCTCAGAGGATCTCAAGAGACCAGCGCTGGTTCAGTTTGTCCGGGTGGAACTCATTTAGAATAATCTGGCGTTTGTCGAACTGTTGACCTCCTGCAGAGAAACACAGAGAGAGACATCAGAAAGGAAAATACTGTCATTATTTTTTATCAATGTGTTAAAGTGTCTGGTGTGAATCCAGCAGGTGGCGCTACAGGCTCATGTTGTCAAACACAGCTTTATCATCAATCATCTGAACTCATGAGGAGCCTTTGTTTCTCTCTCACAGAGTCTTTAAGGAAACACTTAATGAGTTTATGTCATAAATTATGCTGTGTCCCCAGAAGGCTGTTGTGAAATACAACTGAAACATAATTACTGCAGAAAATGTATTAATGTCTCATTCCCTGGTTTGCAAAACAAATGTGTTTACAGTAAAAAAACTCTTATAATGAAGTGAAGTCTATGAGTCTATGTGTATAACATATAAACAAACGTGATCTGAACATGACTGAGGTCAGCTGTATCTGAGTGTCTCTCTGACCTTTGACCTCCAGCACGAGCTCTGGTCTGGCGTCGCTCCGGATGATCCCATCGCTCGTGACGTTCCAGAGCTGTTTTCCGAGTTCAGCGGAGAGAACGGCTCTGCTTCCGGACATCAGGACACCAGAACTCACGTCCACACACACGTCCAGCACACACTGACACACACACACACACACACACATATATTCATGAAATAATTTAAACATGATTTACACAACAATTTAACAATAAATAATTTACACAAGCAGAAAAAAATAAATATTGGTAAAAGTGATCAGATGTGTAGTAGGTCAGTTTCTACCTTGCACTGTAATAGACCGTCCTGATAGGTCCAGATCTGGTCAGCTCCGCCCGTTTCCTCGCTCACCTGGATACGCATCAGTTTGATGTCGTCCAATGAGCCGCTGACGGACATCAGTAGCCCCGCCTCTTTGTTCCGCAGACGGAAATGCACTTGTTTCTGCGTCAGTGAAACACAAACACTGTGAGATTCAAATATCCTGCAAATATTGATCTATCTCTCCTCTAGACACTGTGATAGCCCCACCCCAGCGCTGCGATTGGTTACAGGAGCTACAGTGGGCGGAGCCTCTCACCTGTATGAGCGGCCGGAGCGATCCGATTCGCAGCCAGGAGGAGAGTTTAGGCCAATCAGTAACGGCGCCGGGCTTCAGCAGGATCTGAGAGCCTCTGAAGTTATGATCCTCGTACAGAACCCAGCTGTAAATTAACACACACACACACACACACACACACACACACACACACACACACACACACACACACACACACACACACACACACACACACACACAGTTCAGTGTCTCTATGATCCCACTGCATTTGTTTGGAGTTTGTGGTCACTGCAGGCTAAATATACGTCCTCTCATGGGTCAGACGCTCCTTCATGGAAACATTTCGCCATTTTTTGTGGGAAAATATTCAGGAAGCCTAGCGAGTCTGACATCATATTAAACTCCCAAGTGACTGATCTGAAATGCTTTTCATTTACAGAACTTTATTTCCAGTTATTACACTATATATAATTTTATTAATATTATCTCTCTCTCTCTCTCTCTATATACACTCATAGAGGGTTTGTAGGAACGTGAGCAGCTTTCACACGACTCTGTTGAATCTGACGTGGCGCTGAAGTTTTTCCAGTCTCACAGACTCAGAACTGAGACTGGTTTCCTGCAGATCCACTGAATATAAACACTGTGTGTTCATGGAGACCAGTAAACATGAGCAGCACATGAGCGAGAAACTAACCGCTGGAAACACTGAAGAGCAGAGACATTCTCCTGCTTCTGCTTCTGTTTCTGTGGCAGTGCGTTAACATCACAACCAGAGCTGCTCTATTGTACCGGGACCAGAGGCATTTCATTATATTATTTATTTTTATTTTTATTTTATTTAATTAACCCTAACACCAAAAGTTATTAATGGAATTTTTTTAAACAGCTAACATTCCAATTTTTCATGTACTTGATGCACTAAAATAACTAAACTTGAAATAAAAATGAATAAAAACTACAAAGGTATAATAAAAGAACAAAAACAAAGCATACAACAAAATTACTAAAATATTAACCTAAAATTAAAAAATGCTAAATATAAAAAAATTGTTGTGAGCTAAAACAAAAACTATGAAAAAGTAGAAGTCAAAATACTAAAACTGAAAATGAATTAAAGCTTAATATTTAAGGACACATAGAAATATGTATATATATATATATACATATTTAAAAAATTAACAAACTATTAAAAAAGTTTTTCATTTAAATTAATGAAAAAAGAAGAAGAAGAAGAAAAGAAATGTCGCCTTGTGAAATAACTGTAAAATCTGTTACATGCTAGTCTTTAAATTACTAAAACTAAAAACTGAAATGAAAATAAATCTAAAGATTTAAATATAAATAAACATTTAAAGAAAACAAAAACTACTAAAAATGCCAAAAGCATATCACAAAATTACTTTGAAACTAACTAATCTAAACTTAATTATTATATTACAATTGGTTTTGTTAATGGAAATAAAGGTGAAATAAAATTATTAATAATACATATTAGACTTAAGTACTGAGGTCAAAGTGCATAGCCACTAATCAAAATGAGTACAGGTTGGCAGGTCTGAGTGAGTGAGTGAGAGAGTGAGTGAGTGAATGAGTGAGTGAGAGAGTGAGTGAGTGAATGAGTGAGTGAGAGAGTGAGTGAATGAGTGAGTGAGAGAGTGAGAGAGTGACAGAGTGAGTAAAAGAGTGAGTGAGTGAGAGAGTGAGTGAATGAGTGAGTGAGAGAGTGAGAGAGTGACAGAGTGAGTAAAAGAGTGAGTGAGAGAGTGAATGAGTGAGTGAGAGAGTGAGTGAGTGAGTGAATGAGTGAGTGAATGAGTGAGTGAGTGACAGAGTGAGTGAATGAGTGAGAGAGTGAGTGAGTGAGTGACAGAGTGAGTGAGTGAGAGAGTGAGTGAGTGAATGAGTGAGTGAGAGAGTGAGAGAGTGAGTGAATGAGTGAGTGAGTGACAGAGTGAGTGAATGAGTGAGAGAGTGAGAGAGTGAGATAGTGAGAGAGTGAGTGAGTGAGTGACAGAGTGAGTGAGAGAGTGAGTGAGTGAGAGAGTGAGAGAATGAGTGAGTGAGTGAGTGAATGAGTGAGTGAGAGATTTAGAGAGTGAGTGAATGAGTGAGTGAGTGAGAGAGTGAGTGAATGAGTGAGTGAATGAGTGAGTGAGTGACAGAGTGAGTAAAAGAGTGAGTGAGTGAGTGAGTGAGTGAAAGAGTGAGTGAATGAATGAGTGAGAGAGTGAGAGAGTGAGTGAGTGGGTGAGTGAGTGACAGAGTGAGTAAAAGAGTAAGTGAGTGAGTGAGAGAGAAAGAGAGAGAGATTTAGAGAGTAAGTGACAGAGTGAGAGAGTGAGTAAAAGAGTGAGTGAATGAGTGAGTGAGAGAGTGAGAGAGTGAGTGAGTGAGTGAGTGATTGAGAGATTTAGAGAGTGAGTGACAGAGTAAGAGAGAGAGCGAGTGACAGAGTGAGTAAAATAGTGAGTGAGAGAGTGAGTGAGTGAGTGAGTAAAAGAGTGAGTGAATGAGTGAGTGAGAGAGAGAGAGTGAGTGACAGAGTGAGTAAAAGAGTGAGTGAATGAGTGAGTGAGAGAGAGAGGGTGAGTGAATGAGTGAGTGAATGAGTGAGTGAGTGACAGAGTGAGTGAATGAGTGAGAGAGTGAGAGAGTGAGAGAGTGAGTGAGTGAGTGACAGAGTGAGTGAGAGAGTGAGTGAGTGAGTGAGTGAGTGAGTGAGTGAGAGAGTGAGAGAATGAGTGAGTGAGTGAGTGAGTGAATGAGAGAGTGAGTGAGTGAGTGACAGAGTGAGAGAGTGAGAGAGTGAGAGAGTGAGTGAGTGACAGAGTGAGTGAGTGACAGAGTGAGTGAGTGAGTGAGTGAGTGAGTGAGAGAGTGAGAGAATGAGTGAATGAGTGAGTGAATGAGTGAGTGAGTGACAGAGTGAGTGAATGAGTGAGAGAGTGAGAGAGTGAGTGAGTGAGTGAGTGAGTGAGTGAGAGAGTGAGAGAATGAGTGAGTGAGTGAGTGAATGAGTGAGTGAGAGATTTAGAGAGTGAGTGAATGAGTGAGTGAGAGAGTGAGTGAATGAGTGAGTGAATGAGTGAGTGACAGAGTGAGTAAAAGAGTGAGTGAGTGAGTGAGTGAAAGAGTGAGTGAATGAATGAGTGAGAGAGTGAGAGAGTGAGAGAGTGAGTGAGTGAGTGAGTGAGTGAGTGACAGAGTGAGTAAAAGAGTAAGTGAGTGAGTGAGAGAGAAAGAGAGAGAGATTTAGAGAGTGAGTGACAGAGTGAGTGAGAGAGTGAGTGAATGAGTGAGTGAGAGAGAGAGGGTGAGTGAATGAGTGAGTGAATGAGTGAGTGAGTGACAGAGTGAGTGAATGAGTGAGAGAGTGAGAGAGTGAGAGAGTGAGTGAGTGAGTGAGTGACAGAGTGAGTGAGAGAGTGAGTGAGTGAGTGAGTGAGTGAGAGAGAGAGTGAGAGAATGAGTGAGTGAGTGAGTGAATGAGAGAGTGAGTGAGTGAGTGACAGAGTGAGAGAGTGAGAGAGTGAGAGAGTGAGTGAGTGAGTGACAGAGTGAGAGAGTGAGTGAGTGACAGAGTGAGTGAGTGAGTGAGTGAGAGAGTGAGAGAATGAGTGAATGAGTGAGTGAATGAGTGAGTGAGTGACAGAGTGAGTGAATGAGTGAGAGAGTGAGAGAGTGAGAGAGTGAGAGAATGAGTGAGTTAGTGAGTGAGAGAGTGAGAGAATGAGTGAGTGAGTGAGTGAATGAGTGAGTGAGAGATTTAGAGAGTGAGTGAATGAGTGAGTGAGAGAGTGAGTGAATGAGTGAGTGAATGAGTGAGTGACAGAGTGAGTAAAAGAGTGAGTGAGTGAGTGAGTGAGTGAGTGAAAGAGTGAGTGAATGAATGAGTGAGAGAGTGAGAGACCCCTCTCAGACCACAGCAAAATCACACTATATCTTCAAAGGGCCCAGTCTAAGTCTAGAGCCCCCAGTGCCTGTGAACTGTTCAACAGCACATACTCATACAGATGGACCCCAAACAGCGTGGGCGCGTACCAAAAGGCACTGGAAAATCAAAACATATATGATTTAACTCATTTATTTATAAATGAAACATTTCCCCAGAATAGTTCTGGTGTAAATTCAGCTGTGGACAAAATCAATTCAATATTTCATCATTTGGCTTCATTGTCTAATTTGAAAGCCTCCAAACCAAAACTTCAACAAATGAACAGTAACAAATGGTTTGACACTGAATGCAAAAACCTAAGGAAAACTTTAAGGAAATTATCTAATGAAAAGCATAGGGACCCAGATAACCACAATATACGCTGTAAATATGAGGCCACTCTGAAACAATACAAGTACACCCTAAAAACTAAAAAAGAACAACACAACAAAAAGCAACTCTGTGAAATTGAGGAATCTTTAGAGTCCAACCAGTTCTGGGAGAAATGGAACAACCTAAACAAAACCCAGCAGGATGAATTGGCCATTCAAGATGGAAATACTTGGATTAATCACTTTAGTGATTTATACAGTACTATTACAAAAAATAATGATCAGTACAAGATACTCACAAAATTGAAAACTCTGGAGGCGGTGATAAAAAACAACCAAAACCCTCTAGATTACCCTGTCACAGAACAAGAGTTAGCAGAGGTCATCCAGTCCCTGAAAGGAAAAAAGGCTTGTGGTGTAGATGGAATCCTCAACGAAATGATCAAATACTCGGATCATAAAATCAGATTGGCTATACTAAAACTATTCAATACAATTCTATCAACTGGAACTTTTCCAGACATCTGGAGCAAAGGCTTAATAACCCCAATTCATAAATCCGGAGATAAATATGACCCAAATAACTACAGAGGAATATGTGTATCCAGTAACCTGGGAAAAATATTCTGCAACATCGTTAATAAACGACTTGTCAACTTCCTTTATGACCACAATATTCTACATAAATGCCAAATTGTTTTTTTGCCAAATTGCCGCACAACGGACCATATATTTACACTCCAGACTCTAATTGATCAAGAACTAAACATTAAGAAAAGAAAGGTATATGCCTGTTTTGTTGACTTCCAAAAAGCCTTTGATTCCATCTGGCACGAAGGCCTCTTCTGTAGACTACTCGAAAGTGGCATTGGAGGAAAAACATATGATTTGATTAAGAACATGTATACAAAAAGTGAATGTGCCGTAAAGATTGGAAACAAACAAACAGCGTTCTTCTCCCAGGGCCGGGGAGTGAAGCAGGGGTGCAATCTCAGTCCAATTCTCTTCAATCTATATATCAATGAATTAGCAAACCAGTTAGAGAGTTCCACGGCACCTGGCCTCACCCTGAACAACACCGAGATCAGAGCTCTGCTGTATGCAGACGACTTGGTGTTGCTCTCACCTACTAAAGAAGGCTTGCAGCAGCACCTTAACCTCCTGCAGAGATTCTGCCAGACCTGGGCCCTGACAGTAAACACAGCGAAGACTAAGATAATGATCTTTCAGAAACAATACAGAAATCAGGTTACACACAATTTCTATCTAGACACCACTAAATTACAACACACAAAAAACTACACTTACCTCGGCCTCAACATTACATACACAGGGAACCTCAACATGGCTGTGAAAGATCTGAGGGACAAAGCAAGGAGGGCTTTCTATGCAATAAAAAGAAACATTAAAATCTATATTCCAATTGAAATCTGGCTAAAAATTTTCCAATTTGTACTAGAACCAATAATTCTATATGGTAGTGAAATTTGGGGGCCAAAACTTAATAATGAATTTGACAAATGGGACAAAACAGTCATAGAATCTTTCCATACCGAGTTCTGTAAGAGCATCCTACAGGTGCAGAGAAAAACACCCAATAACCTGTGCAGAGCAGAGCTCGGCCAATACCCCCTCTTACTCAAAATACAAAAAAGATCAATTCAATTTTACAATCACTTAAAATCAGTTAACCCCCAGACATATCATCACAAAGCCCTAACCTTGCAGGAGCTGAAGCCAGAGAAGAGTCCCCTCAGCCAGCTGGTCCTGAGACTCTCTGCAGTCACCAGTGCCCAGCAGCCTCAGGACAGCAGCGCCAGCTCAAGCAGACCACACCACATTAGCAACAAGCAGAAAGAAAAATATATCCAATACTGGAAAGAAACCACCAAAACACAAAGTAAAGTACAATGCTATCTGACCCTAAAAAGAGAATTCACACTGGCAAATTACCTGAGAACAATAAAATGCCCTAAACTGAGAAAAATATTGACAACATACAGACTGAGTGAACACAGCCTGGCCATAGAGAAGGGTCGCCACAGACAGAGCTGGCTCCCACCGGAGGAGAGACTCTGCTCCCAGTGTGACCGGGGACAGATCGAGACAGAGCTGCACTTTCTGACCTCATGCCCCAAATACAATACAATCAGACAAAAACACTTTGAAAACATTTCCCAAATATACCCTGAATTCGAAAACATACCAGACACACAGAAACTCCCATACATACTGGGAGAAATGCCCAAATGTGAGATAATTGCTGCAAAGTATGTCTTTACATGCCATGAAATGAGGACAACCAGTGGAACCTCAGATGGATAAATAATTGTATATTTTGATTGTTTGACGTATATATATATGTGTATGTATGTATGTGTATATATATATATATATATTTTTTTTTTACATTTGATACTGATTTCTTTTCTTCTTTTTTTTTTTTTTTTTTTTCATTTTTGTATAAATGTATTCATACATTTGTTTACTGTTTAATTTTATTGATTATTTGTTCATTGCCTATGTAATTGCCAATGCTTTGGCAATACTGTACAAGTCATGCCAATAAAGCTAATTTGAATTGAATTGAATTGAGTGAGAGAGTGAGTGAGTGAGTGAGTGAGTGACAGAGTGAGTAAAAGAGTAAGTGAGTGAGTGAGAGAGAAAGAGAGAGAGATTTAGAGAGTGAGTGACAGAGTGAGTGAGAGAGTGAGTAAAAGAGTGAGTGAATGAGTGAGTGAGTGAGTGAGTGAGTGAGAGAGTGAGTGAGTGAGTGAATGAGTGAGTGATTGAGAGATTTAGAGAGTGAGTGACAGAGTAAGAGAGAGAGCGAGTGACAGAGTGAGTAAAATAGTGAGTGAGAGAGTGAGTGAGTGAGTGAGTAAAAGAGTGAGTGAATGAGTGAGTGAGAGAGAGTGAGTGACAGAGTGAGTAAAAGAGTGAGTGAATGAGTGAGTGAGAGAGAGTGAGTGACAGAGTGAGTAAAAGAGTGAGTGAATGAGTGAGTGAGAGAGAGAGAGTGAGTGACAGAGTGAGTAAAAGAGTGAGTGAATGAGTGAGTGAGAGAGAGAGGGTGAGTGACAGAGTGAGTAAAAGAGTGAGTGAATGAGTGAGTGACAGAGTGAGAGAGTGAGTGAATGAGTGACAGAGTAAGTAAAAGAGTGAGAGAGTGAGTGAGTGAGAGATTTAGAGAGTGAGTGACAGAGTGACAGAGTGAGTGATAGATTTAGAGAGTGAGTGACAGAGAGAGTGAGAGAGTGAGTGAGTGAGTGACAGAGTGAGTAAAAGAGTGAGTGAATGAGTGAGTGAGAGAGAGAGTGAGTAAGTGAGTGAGTGACAGAGTGAGTGAAAGAGTGAGTGAATGAGAGTGAAGTATGTGTTCCTCACATGCCGCCTTGCACCAGCACAGACGAGACTCTGGAGCAGCTGTGTGTCAGCTGCAGATTCACTGAACCTGACTTCAGGACCGTCCTCCTTCCTCTGAGTCCAGAGCGCTCAAACAGCACCGCCGCTGGCACAGAGAGCTCCTGCACACCAGAGACACATTCAGCTGTCAGAACACAGAACACACTGCTGCTGGAGCAGACTCATGCAGGAGAGGGAGACTCACGTGTCCAGTGGGCTGGAGCGACAGCACTGACACGTCCGGCTGTGTGAAACCCATCGTCCACAGATCAGGATAAAAACCCTCCTCCAGAACACACTGATGACCAGAGAAACTCTCACGGCTAAACTCCAGCCAGCTGCACACACACACACACACACACACACACACCTGTGTGAGAGCAGAAACACACAGACCCACAGACTGATGACAGAACAGATCTAACAAACCTTCCGGCATGAACCCTGCAGGAGCGCACGCTGAAGCCAAAGGGCATTGTGGGTAACGAGTCCTGCAGCAGGACAGACGTCCCACCAAATCCAGACTCAGAGTATAACTCAATCTATTACATCAACAACAACACTCCATATTATTATTCATGCTGACCTTTTGAAATTAATTAAAATGAGAACAAAATGTTATACACACACACACACACACACACACACACACACACACACACACACACACACAAAATTTAATATGGATAATAAATAAACAAAATAGTTTATTTTACAAACCTGGAAGTGGCAGGAGTTTTCTAGATTTTCCTGAAATGTTAAATATACACATTAATAACTGATGTTGGGTCATTATTTTCCAGTTATAAAGTGAAATCATGAAATCAGAACTGATTCTATTTTCTATTTCTATTCATCAGTCCACATTATTCATCAGACGTCATCAATCCCTGGTATTCTCCAGACACTGCTCAGCATCTGATCGATCGATCGATTGATTTCTGATGACCAGATCAGCCGTTTCTCTCATGATTACAGAGCGACTCTCACCAGAATGACGGGGATGACGGAGGAGATCCGGCTGTGGGCTGCGCCCCAGTCCTCCGGGCTTCCGTACAGACCCTTCTCCAGAACATACTGCTGACCAGAGAACCAGGGATCCTCGAACACCACCCACCTATAAGAAATCAATCAGAATTATTCAGTTCTGTCCAGAGTGGCAGAGCTACAGCGTTGGGTGGGAAAGAGCAGCTTGAACATTCTGCTAAACGTCTCTTTTTCTCTTTTACTGAAGACTGATTAAAGCGAGACAAGGGGGAATAAAGGATGCTTTCCAGCTGAACTATTCCTTTAAAACTTATGTGCAGCTAGAGTCAAATCCCAAGAATGTTCAGATGATTCAGTATGAGGAGAATTCTGGGGTAGAAGCGTCCTGAAGGTCGTCAGTGTTTAATGCTTCACATTCCATGATGCCCAAATTGACATTCAACACAGTGAAACTACAGCAACTCCTAAAATAATGAGACTCACAGAGCCGAGGCGCCCACACACGTGCCTGAACAAATACAGACCTGCCTTCATGCATGCATGCGTCTCACACACACTCCCACATGAACACGCATGCATAATCACAGACACACAGCCGTTATGCCTGTCTGTACTAGAAAAATGTGTGTTTGTGTGTGTGTGTGTGTGTGTGTGTGTGTGAGACGAGCGCTTCATCCTTAAACAAGCCTGTATGTGTTTATACATTGTGAAAGGCGGTGCCCTTCACACACACACACACACACACACACACACACACACACACACACACACACACACACACACACACACACTCAGAGACACACTCAGACACACACACACACACACACACACACACACACACACTCACACAGACACACACACACACACACACACACTCAGAGACACACACACACACACACACACACACACTCAGAGACACACTCACACTCAGACACACACACACACACACACACACACACACACACACTCACACACACACACACACACACACACACACACACACACACACACACACACACACACACACACACACACACACACACACACACACTCAGAGACACACTCACACTCAGACACACACACACACACACACACACACACACACACTCACACAGACACACACACACACACACACACTCAGAGACACACTCAGACACACACACACACACACACACACACACACACACACACACACACACACACACACCCAGAGACACACTCAGACACACACACACACACATACACTTACACTTACACTTACACTTACACACACACACACACACACACACACACACACACACACACACACACACACACACCCAGAGACACACTCAGACACACACACACACACATACACTTACACTTACACACACACACACACACACACACAAACACACACTCCAGTAATTACAGGAAACCCTGTGGATTGTGAGAAGCGCTGCAGCAAGCACACACTCTTTTATTGCCATATTCTGGCTGACGCCCTTCATTCCTCTGAACAACGATCAGCCCGAGGTAGACCCGTGTTTGTTTGGGTGTTTGTGTCACATGACCTGCTAGTGGCGGGAAACAATGCAACTTTACCTGAACAGGTGCGTTCTTTAGTTCTGTGGAAGCACTAACAGACTGAAAGGGATCACAGAAAACTTTGAGTGTTGTTTGAAGGCTGTAAAAGGATGTGCATGCTTTTCTGTTAAACTGACGGACATCCTGATTAGCTGAAGAGAGAACATTAGTGCCCGCCCACTTTTTGGTTCCAGAAGTATTTTTACACTCACACACACACACACACACACACACACACACACACACACACACACACACATACACACACAGACACACACACACACACACACACACACACACACACACACACACACACACACACACACACACACACACACACACACACACAGACACACACACACACACACACACTCACACACACACACACACACACACACACACACACACACAGACACACACACACACACACACACATACACACACACACACACACACATACATACAAATATTTAAGTATTTTGACAGTATAGCGAGTGCTTTATAGGAGTGGGTGGAGCTAAAGCACACTGAGCTAAATTTTCTCACCGCTACTCTCTGATTGGTGGAATGTTCTGCACAGCATCATGGGTAATGTAGTTTTTCAACAAATAATGCAAACTGACGGCTTAAACAGAAGCATATAGCATCATTTAACAATCCTGGAGCTCTCTAATGGTTTATAAGATATAAAAAATCAGATGAGTCTTTACTTCTGGAGTCTAGAATGCAGAAAGTGACTCACACTCCGGACAGGACCTCGATGGAGCACGTCTGTGGGCCGTAGGGTGTGTTCAGGGCGTTTTCCAGCGGCTCCAGGAGGTCGAGGCTGACGCCGCGCTCTGAGAAGTCCGGCTCACTAAACATCTTCATATGAGGGGAGGAGAAATCCTGAAAAACAAAGCATTTTACAGCCTTCAGTTGTCTTAAATTAGAAAGCAGCTGGCAAGCATTCGGCGCTGGTTCTGGTTCTGTTATTTCCTGCTATTGTGCGTCCAGATCTCATAAACACCGCAGGGATGCGCTGATGGAGGTTGTGTAACGCGTTTGGCTTGTGTTCATCTGATCTGCGCCGTTTACTGACGTCAATGATAATGACTGATGGAGACCAGAGTGCAAAACTTCAATTATACGATGCAAAACTGCTCTGTGGTTAACCTGAATGGATCCTAGATCAGTAAGTGAGCAGGTTTGGGGTTCACAGGTGTGTTTCTTAGACATGTTTACACAGGATGTGTTTATGAGTTCAAAAACAGCTGGACAGAGCGGAACAGAGCTGAACAGAGCACAGCGCTCAGTGCTTTAAATGCACTCCAGTATGATTAAATTAAATTAAATAAAGCGTGCTTCAGGATTGGAATCCCTGAACTAAAAGATGCTTTTGTAGCTAATGCATGATCCCACTAACCAACCGATCGCTAGTGAAGATGAGACTCACCATGAGGACGGGCCGCAGAGAGAGGAGCTTTTCCCCAGTCCCGCCCCAGTCTGTCCAATCCAGATATTCTCCTTCCTCCAGAACGAACTGCTGGCCCTCGAAGCCCTCGCCATCGTATCCCACCCACCTGAGACCAGACGAGACGAGACGAGCATTCAACAGCAGTGCTGGGGTTAACACTGAGGAAGAGCATCAAAGCTCAGCACTCACAGGCCTCCGAGGATCTTCAGTGATTGCACTCCGTCCAGTCCGTGGTTCTCTGTCACGTCTCCATGAACCTCCACACATTGGCCCTCCAGACCAGCCTTTTCATACAACACGGCCTGAGCGAGACACACACATCAAGAGTCTCTATCTATCTCTGACTGTCACACTTGAGAAGACACTGAAGCTCACAAACCTTGACTGCGTTCGGCTTCTCCACCTTCAGAGCGCCCTGCAAAACAAGCACAGTTCTGATGACACACTGCTGCAGACGGGTGAGGAACATGAGGGTGTGAGTCCTACCATACGCAGAGGCCTCAGAGAGCCAACCACGGGCGACGGGAAACCCCAGTCCTCCGGGAACGGATACTCTCCGGCTTCCAGAACCGCCAGCAGACCCTGGAAACCCGGATCACTGTAAACCAGCCACCTGCAGAGCAGAGACGACAGCTGTCAATCATCCGTCACCAGAACTTATCTCTCACTTATCAATCAGACCCGGGTTTTAGTACTTATTTTTTGAAAGCTTTTTAAAAAACATATGAAATGAAAGTTTTTTGTAAAGGCCATCACGCACCCTAAGGTCACAAAACGCTGGACTTTTGGTAGTTCCTAGGATAGCAAAGTCCACTAAAGGAGGTAGAGCTTTCTCACATTTGGCTCCCAAACTCTGGAATAGCCTTCCTGATAATGTTCGGGGTTCAGACACACTCTCTCTGTTTAAATCTAGATTAAAAACACATCTCTTTCGCCAAGCATTCGAATAATGCATCTGATAATCTTGTATTGCAGTTGTATCTGATCAAATGCACATTATTATTTTTTAGCTTGGGTTGAGCAAATAGTTTTTATTGGTTGGAATAGCAGCTACGCTAATTATGTCTTTATTTGTTCCTCTGTTTCTGCTGGGATTGACATTTATTTTCCCCTTTCGTTCTGAGAGCATCAGAAAGGGTTTTCTGGATTATGTGGCTCTGATGGTGTTTATATGGTACAGTGTGACTAATGCTGTGACTCAAACACATAACACACTCATGAATCATCAGGAATGCAGTCATTATGTGCCTTTATACCACTGGCTATGTATATACAGCATCTAAACTTGATAGTCAGTTCACCATTTAGTACTTATTTCTGTTCTGTACAAACATATTTCAGTCATTTAAGAAAGTGACGACCTCATTCTACAACCGAATTAACTCCTGAAAAAAAAACAGGTAATGGAAACCACATTTATAGAAATTCTACACAGTGTGTACAGAACTGAACTGAAGAAACAGAGTTGTGATCCAAGAAATCACAGGGAAGGATGTGTGTCTTCACTCAGGGTTGCCAGATACTGCTATAATAATGTTAAATAAGAACAATGGATTGCTTTACGAGCCAAGCCCAAGGACACTTAATAAGCATTACTTATAATAAGCGGAGATGACAACCCTTCAAGAGCGCCAAACATCAACAAATTATGACGGATCTTTCGACAGTGGTTTTGTTAAAGTCGCCAAACATGAGTGTTTGGTTGCCATGATATTACTTTGGTCCAAAATTACACACAAGTCCATATGCCGTGATGGTCTGTGCATTGTCCGCCATAAGTGGTTTCATCATGAGAAGTGTCCACGTGCCACCCATTTTTTGTGTCCGCGCACAACAGCGCAAAGTGGCATTGCGTATAAGTCGAACTCCGTCCGTGCTCATCTGTCTCAGAGAGAGCAGACAAAACACAATAAATGCTGTCATTGCTTTTGGAAATGGATGCTTGTTGTTTGGGAACGCAGTGGTGACAGTTCTGGGAAGCAGTTAAACAGAAATACTTTGACGACACAAAAAAACAACATTTCAGATACTGTGCAACGAGATCGTTCCACTGGTTAGTCAAGTTATTCTATACAAAAGTCACATGACTTTTTTGATGCGCATGGAGGAATTTATTCGGTAAATGTGTTTCCATCCTAATTTATGCACATTATTTCTTATTGGATAAAAAATGTATCCTACTCAATTGTCAGCATTCGTTTTTTTTTTTGCGTATTTTTTTTTAATTTTGGTGTTTCCACGCTGTGATTTTTTTATGCCGTATTCCAAAATGTACATAAAAATAGGTGGGTGGAATCGCAGCTAATGTAAAACGCGGTTGTAGTTGGGAAAAGGTATCACAAACAAGCTCAGTTCTCCAAAACAGAAAGTGAATCAATAACATTTTTATGTGCATGTCACTTTTACCACATACACCCAACAACTGCATCCAAAATGCACACCCCAGTAAACGCTCAAGGTCTGAATAGGGCGTGTCTGTGAACTTACAGACCACTGTGGACTTTAATAGAACCGGTGTTCTGAGGATGGCTGAAACTGCCCACTTCCTCTGTGTAATCCACATACTCAGAGCTTCTGCCCCTGCCAGCGGGCTCGGTGAACAGCTCTATCCGGGGAGGAGTGTAGTCCTGCAGACACATACAGGAAAACATAGGGGTCACTCCTTTCTCTTTTGACCTTTAGAAAGCAGTTACTGTGTTCAAAACAAATCTTTCAAGAAGGTGCTCAAGCTCACTTACTCGGACAGCCAGTCGAATTGAGCCAATAACCACAGATGCTTCTTCACCCTCTTCTGCCCATTGATTGGGCAGTTCTATAACTCTTTCCTCTTCCAGAGCGATGCATCGTCCCTCAAATCCTGGTTTCTCATAAAGTATCCAGCTACGACAAGCCAAAATGCAGTTAAAACTAATCTATTGAAAGGCTCATCATCATGCATGGAGTATTTGTTCTCCTGAGATGCCACTTACCATCCTCTGACCACTTTAATTGATATGACACCAGACAGTTGCATGTGTGTGGCATCAGGTTGATCCCTGTAGAACTCAAAGGACTGTCCACTGAAGTGATGGTGCTCAAATATCACAATCTGACAGGCACAAAACTTCATATTAGGGCACAAGTTCACTTTGCGCACATATTGAAAGCATATATATTATTGAAAAAAACTTTGCTCATTCTATGCAAACAGAGCAGGATTTAATATCTGAGATTCTTTGTTAGGTCATGAGTTTGAAATGCTGGCAAACCTTTCCAGGTCGCCGGTGGATTCCACGAGCAACTGGAATCTGGAAGACAAAATGCCATGGCTTGTTGTGGTTAAGAGAGTAATGCGGGTAATTGGTTTGCAAATGGTCATAATATTTATCAAAGCAGACAAAAACATAATCCAATGATAACCCAAAGATTTGGCCATTTTTACGCTCACTTCACATTGTCATGTACAAATATGAACACGCATGAAGAACAAGCAGGCATGAAGAGCAATTGCAGCTATGAACAAATACATTTTTGGCATTTACGAAGAAAACACTCTTTGGTGATTGACTCATACATTTGGTAGTTCTCTTTGAGGTTTAGCTTGAGGGATTTGAGCCGCTGGAACTACAGGTGCCAGTGGAATCGTCTCTTCTGGGACCTTCCCATCAGCTACATCAACAGCCTTATTTAGATCCACTAGAACAGGCATGGTAGCACTTTCTCTAGCCACCTAATGAGCAAATACACACACAAATAGTTACTTGTTTACTCTTACTGTATGTGCAACAGAGTTCAAATATGTGACATATTTGGTTGTGAACAACACTTTTGTGAATATCTTAGCAATATAGTGTATGAATGTATGCAAGTGTGTGTTGTTGCTGTGAAGAATCAGAGATGGCTGACCAGTGGGTTGATCTTATTTGATGGCTGAGCATTCTCAGGTTTCTTTGGAAGAAATTCCTCCAGGACATTAGGCAACTTAATGTCATCAAAGGAAGGAAGTGGTGGAGGAGCATTGGCATCTGTTACTTTAGTGACAGTAGGCTCCACTGGAGTTGTTTTCCGGGTCAGTCCATCAGGTTGCAGAACAACATCAGTACCAGTGTGGGTACCAAAGAGAAGTGCTTGTGCATTAGTGTCTGTAAACATGACTGTGGGGTCTCTTGAAATTGTTCTGAGGTCAGGTTCCATAGCAGGTACATCATCATTGATGGGTTTTAGAACATTCTGTGAATCAGATTGTGTATAACTAGATGTTGGAGGAGCTTTAATGTCTGTTAACATGGTGACTGGAGGGTCTAATGAAGTCCCTTTCAAGTCAGGTTGCAGTGTAGGTCCATCATCTTTCACAGGCTTTGATACAAACTGGGAACTAGTCTGGGCACCACTGGGAGAAGGAGCATTAGTGTCTGTTAACATAGTGTCTGTGGTGTCTCCTGAAGCTGTTTTGAGGTTAGATGTCATGGAAAGTCCATCATCCTTGGTAGGTTTTAAATTATTATTGTCTGTTAACATGGTGACTGGAGGGTCTGCTGAATTTGTTCTCATGTCACGTGCCAGGGTAGTTCCATCATCTTTTGTGGGTTTCGGTACAACCTGGGAACTAGTTCGGGTACCACTGGGAGGACAGGTAATGTTTGTGTCTGTTGAAATAGGGATTGTGGGGTCTATTGAAGTTGCTTTGAGGACAGGTGTCATGGCAAGTCCATCATCCTTGGAAGGTTTTTGAACATCCTGGGAATAAGACTGGATAGAACTAGGTGGAGGAACATTAGTGTCTGTTATCATGGTGACTGGAGGGTCTGTTGAAATTATTTTCGAGTCAGGTGCCAGGGTAGGTCCATCATCTTTCGTAGGTTTCGGTACAACCTGGGAACTAATCGGGGTACCACTTGGAGGAGAAGGAGCATTAGTGTCTATTGAAAGAGTGACCGTGGGGTCTCTTGAAGTTGTTTTGAGGTCAGGTGTCACGGCAGACCCAATGTCCTTGTTAGGTTTTAGAATAACATAAGAACCAGACTGGGTACCACGGCTGTCATTCTTAGCAAGGGTTTCCTCTACTGGGACCAGTTTAGGTGGTTCTGTAGTAGGTGCTAGTTGTGATTGTGGAGGTGCTGTAGACCCAGAACCATCGCTGGGTGATAACAGCCCATCTGAAGGACACTCAGTGGGGCTTAAAAACTCCATTCGTCTCACTTTGTTGGGGCTGCGTAGAATGCTGACAATAGAGCACCTCTCCAAACGAGACTTTGCCTTCAGTGGTTCTGTTGTATTTTCATACGATCCCTCAATATTTTCTCCTTCTTCTTTTTCAGACTCCTTCCTTGCTCTCTGGAAGATCAGGGATCTTGTGAGGATGCTCTCTCGCTTAGGTTTGGTGTCCACCTCCTTGACTATCGGGGCTTGACTCTTGGATGTCGAACTGGTTGCCAGATCCAGAATGAATTCCTTTCTTCGCCTCAAGCCATACTGGAACTCCTCCGGATCAAAGGGTTTCTCAAAGCGGTCTTCTTTTATGGCAGGCATGGCAAACGGAGGTGTTTGCAGGCGATGTTTGTTGTGTTTGCGTTGAGGAAGATTGAATGGCATTGCTAGCCTTTTCACATTTGCAACAAAGTCATCTGGGTCAAATTCTCCTGATGTGTCCAGGAGGTTGGTCTCACTTACAGAGGAGCTTAGCTTAGGTTCTGAAATCAACAGCTTCTTCCTTATAGGACATTGGTGATCCACATCAAGCCAGCTAGATGGAGAGTCCCTGCTCTGGGAGGAGCTGCTTCGTGCATTGGGGATTTGTGGAAGGAGAAAGGGTTTGAGGACAAATTCCTTTTTTCTTGTGGATGGATCTGTAGATTTACTGGAGGAGATCTTTTGTTTCGCTGAGACTTCAAGAGCTGAAGGCTTTTCATTAACTGATTCTGGAGAAGGTGTGGTCTTTCCACTGTCATAGTCTGGTGGTGATTTGGTCTTTTCTTTAGATAAAGGAAATGGAATTATATTCTCTCCATTGATAGATGTTATTGGGAAGGAGGATGACGCTGGCAGTGGCGTGGTCCTCTCATTTTTAGTAGTGATATCAATAGAGACTGCTGGATTGGTTGAGGCTGGTGGAGGTTTGTTCTTCTCATCACTGGAGCCTAATGAAGCAGAGATTGTCTCAGTGGTTGAAGCTGGTGGAGGTACAGCATTTTCTTTAGTTGGGGATTTTGCAGGTGTAGTCTTGTCATTTGTTGAAGGTGTAGTCTTGTCATTAGTTGTCTTATTGGTAGAGGCCTGTGGAGTCATAGTCTCTTCATTATTTGTCTTTCTACTAGCCAAGTCTAATGAAGATGTAGTCTTTTCATTAGTTGAAGTTGGTGGAATTGTAGATATTTCATTAGTTAAGTTTGATGGAGGTGTGGTCTTGTCATTGTCATAGCCTAATGAAGTGGAGGTAGACTCTAGAGTTGATGATGCAGAATGTGTGGTCTTTTCATTAGCTGAGCCAGGCAAGGCAGAGATTGTTTTATTAGCTGAGGCTGGTGGAGGTTTCTTCTTTTTATTGGATGAGGCTGGTGAATGTGCAATCTTTTTATTGGTTGATGTTAGTAGAAATGTATCCCTTTCATCCAATGTCTTTCCATCAGCTGAGTCTGAAGGAAGTGTTTTCTTTTCATTAGTTGAGGCTGGTAAACTGCACATGACCTCATTTGTTGAGGCAGGCAGAGGTTTTTTCTCATCATCACTGGAGCCTAATGAAGCAGAGATGGTCTCAGTTGTTGTTGCTGGTCGAGGTGTTGTCTTTTCTTTAGTTGAGGCTGGTAAAGTAGAGGTTTTCTCATTGGGTGAGGCCACTGTAGGAGTGGTCTTTTCATCAGTTGTTTTTTTATTCGCTGAGTTTGATAGAGTATAATCTGTTGAGGCTGGTTTAGCGGTAAAGTTTTTGCTGACCTGGTCAGGCTGCTCAGTGGACACTGCAGTGGCTTCAGATGTAAATGAGCTCAGAGACGGACTTTCATTATTGGATGGTATTTCAGGTAATGTATTTCCAAGTATTTCTTCTCCAGACTGCTTAGGTTTGTCAGAAAACGTATCTTCTGTCTCTACAGAGTGAATATCGCCATTCACTATGAATGTCATTTCTGTGACAGTGATTTTACTCTTGGTTTCTTTGGTGCCTCCCTTTTTAGTTTCAGTGCTAGGCTTTTGTTGTTGCTGGTGTAAATCCCTTTTACTAGATAATGTCTCTGTCTTCTGCTGTTCTTTGCTCTCTGGTTGGCTCTGTTGGAGTGGCCCATCTCTATTAGGACTGCCTCCCTCTGTAGATGCAATTTGAGGTGAAATTATGGTGTCCATTTTATCATTTTGGTCTTTGACCAGTGCAGGGTTTGGTGTTGCTGGTGTCTTGCTTGTAGAAGTGGTGTTTTCTTTAGTCTGATTGGACAATTCAGCAGAAGAGTTTTTCTCAGTAGTCTGAGTTTGTTTACCTTGACTGGTTGCCATAATTGTTTTGTCTTTCTGTCTCACAACAGTGATGTCCTTTGATTTAGCTTGTTTTGATTTACGTTCTGTTTTCAGCTCAGTTGGCTTTGATGTTTTGACTTCCTTACTATATTTGTGTGTCTCAGTTGTTTTCAGTTGATCAGTTATTTCTGTAACAAGGTCAATTTTCTGGCTCTGACTGGTCAAACAGTCTTTTTCCTGACTTTTTCGGTTCATCTCGGACAGTCTTTGTGCCGATTTTGGGCTATTTTCAGGGGTATTTACTGGTTTCTCAGGTAAGACCAGTGTATCCGTCTCATTCCCACTGTTTCGCATGGCATTGTTCCTGGAGGCTGCAGCGCTGCTATTGGCTGGCTCAGAGGAGTCTTTAGATCTGGCCTCTTTCAGGTCCTCTAGGGACAGTGGTTTCTCTTCTTTTGTCACAGATGGATCTGGTTTCCCTGACTCTCCAAACAACGAGTTTACAATCAAGACTCTGTTCCTCTGCTTGTCTCCCTGCTCTCCTTCTGAGTGCTGCTTTTTGTTGCTGTTTTTTTGTTTCTCTTCCGTTTTTGAGTCAATGTCTGTCCGTATCTTCTCTTTATTTGAGCTGTCCTTTCTGGATGTAGAAGGATATGTATCAGAAGCAATGGCAACTATCTGTGCTTCAAAGTCACCGCTATTCTCACTCTCTTTCACATCCTTGCTTTTCTCTTCTGAAGGAACCTTTGTGTCAGCATTCTTTGAGTCAGATTTTTTTTGTGTGCTTTGCATAATTTCTTCTGATTTCTCCAACTTGGGAGGGGCTGTAGGTTTTTTGTTGGGTCTTTCTTTATCAGAAGTGCTCTGCTCTGGGGTCTCTACAACGTCTCTTGCATCTACGAGAGGTTTGTCCTTGTTGTCCTTGACCTCCTGTTTACCTTGACCCATTTCTTGTTTGGTGGGGCTGAGTAGGTCTTTGTCTCTACGTTTTTTAGATCTTGTGCCTGTCCGGTTTGGCGATTTCACCTGCGGGGACTTGTCAGTAGGTGATGAAACTATCGGGAGAGAATCCGTCTTTTTATTCCCAACACTTGAGTCACTTGTGCTCTTTGACGATGCAGGTTTATCATTGTAGGATTTAGAGTCAGGTTGATCTATATTTAAATGAGGTTTGGATTTAACCTTTGACTCTCCACTGGTGTCTGTCTTGGCTGTAGATTTTTCAAAACGTCCAGAACATGATATTTCAGTCGTTTTTGAATGTCCTTCGTTCAACATACGACCAGACGGCAACGTCAGCTTCTCTTCCTCTCTCCTCCCCGCGCTGAAATTCTTCGCCTTCTCTTTAACCGATTGGTTTGGAGGTGCAGAACTGGACCGTGTTCCGGCGTGTTCTGTGAAATCTCTGAAACGACTGGCCACATTTCGAGCTGGAGAAATATCCAGGTGACGCAGGTTTGAGGAGCTACTAACTGCACTGGAGGCTCCTCTCTCAAACAGACTGATTTTGTCTGCGATTCTGGCCTTGTGATGACTGGACTTTACATTGGTGCCGTCTACTCTGTCTTCTGGAAATCTGTAAAATAACAAAGAAAAAAGATCAAAACTGGTTCAAATAGTTTCAAGTGCACATTATTCATATTAGCATCCACTCCCTTCATTAGCTGTTGACTCATTGTCTTTCCACTTTCTCTGGCTTTGTGTACAATCCTGTTTTTTTTTCTCTTCAGTTCTTCCTCTGCTTGAAGCAAGCTACAAATCTATTAAGAAACTGAATTCCCCTTCTGCCTTTGCATTTTCAGAAAAACACTTTTATTGAAAGTGACTAACACGTGCCTCCACATGACTTTTGTTGCTCTTTCCCTTTTGAATGGAGTGAATGACTGTCAAGCTTCAAAAAGCAAAAAAAAAAAGTTTCTTTGTGTGAGTATGATTTTTAAGAGCTTCAACAGAGGGGAAAACTATCAGTAAATAACTTAAATGATCACAAATGGCATGCATTTTAGCACAAAGAACGTTCATTTAGCCATCAAAAATAATGACATTTGCATTCTGTGCAACACTGCCATGATTTTATGAATTTAAGACTTTCTGCTCCATTGATTTGTGGAAGGATGAATTATACTTTAATGTACTTCAAAATAGTTCCTTTTGTTTTCAGCAAAAGAAAATCACAGCAGGTTGGAATGGCATTTATTTTTAGGTGAACTGTCCCTTTAAGAACTGTTGATGCCTATAGAAGACAAACACAAGGCTGACATCTAGAAAAACTGGCATTTAAATATCTAAACACTTTATTGTTATGAAAATGCCTATTCTCAATGCAGGGGAGCTTGAAACCAGGTCAGCACCCTTGACCAACAGGTTATTTTTAATGTTTGACTTTACAGAGGAAAGACAAGTAGCCAAGTAAGAGAGCACATTTCACAACATGACGCATGATGTTTTGTCCTGATAATCTAAAGAAAGATTTCCAACGCTTGGATGAAGCATATTCAACTTCAAGTTCAAACAGAAACGTGTGCATTAAAAGGCTCTCAGATCAAATCAAACCCAAGATTATTGTATCTTATTTTTGTAAGAAGAAGCAAAAACAGGTAGAGCAGGTACATTTACCTTGATGTTTCATCAGATCTTGGCCGTTTGGTGTCCGTAGTGTCTTTAAAAGCCACATTTTGGTCTTCATTTTGGTCCTCTGAGGCGACCACCACCTTTTTCGCGAAGACCACCTCGCTGTGAGACACTTTGATGCTCCTGCGTTTGGATTCAGCGCTCTCTGTCAGCCTCACCACCCGTTCCTCGTCCATATCTGAATAAACCACCTCAACCAAATCTTCACTCAGGTTAGCTTCCAAACATTCCACTCGGACGACATCCTCACGTCTACCTGAGTTTGGCTCTTCAGCTCCGGAGGCTTCCTGAAGGCTGTTTGCCGCCTCCTCAAAGGCTGAGTCAGCACATGCTGACCGCGGGCTGCTCGTCAAACTGGTTGTTGCAGGGCTTTCAGGTTGGGGATTGGTTGGGGATTTAGTTTGAGCTCCGCCCTCATCTCCGTGAGAGCTCCGCCTCCTTCTGCCAGATCTCTTCCGGCCCATTTGATCAAAGAGTTCCGGTGCCGTACTCCTCTCGAACGACTGACTGCGTTTGGTTTTTATGCAGGTTCCACTGGTTTCCCTGACCTGACCTTTCGACCTCCTGCCCGTCCCGTCCTCCCCTCCACGGCCAAGTCTCAGATGTTTGGCATTCCGGTCGAGGGATGGGCTTGTCTCTGCTGGAACGCTCTCACCTAGTGCAGGCCTGTCTGTCTCGTCTGCTCCAGCGGGTTGACTGGTTTCTCCGTGGTCCTCCTCAGGAGCCTCCTCTTGCTGTGTTTGGGAGCTGGGGTCATCTCTGCCCCAACCCCACGACAGCCAGCTCCCGATGCGACTCAACACCCCTGGGCTCTGCTCCTGTGGACTCTCAGCCTACAAACACACAAAAATTGACCATTAACTTGCAGGGCTTTTTTTTACCTTTGTAAGGACAGTTTTTATGCATATGTGTTGTTTTGATCTTACATATGTGTCCCTGGAGCACAAAGTCAGTTATCAGTGGCACATGTAAATTTGTAGCAATAGCCAACAATACATTGCATTGATCACAATTATCCATTTTTATGTCAAACATCATTAGGATATTGAGTAAAGATCATGTTACATGAAGATATTTAGTACATTTCCTATCATAAGTAATAGCCTATATCAAAACTTAATTTCTGATTAGTAATATGCATTGCTAAAAACTTCATTTGAACAACATTAAAGATATTATTTTGATTTCTTTGCATCCTCGGATTCCAGATTTTCAAATAGTTGTATCTAAGGAAGCCTCGAAACCTTCGTGAATGGTTTGTTTCGAATCAGTGCTTCGGAGCCACATGATTTCAATGGTTCAGTTGAACCGGTTTTTACCTGATCTCGGATCAGTTTTATAAATTTGTAGACATTATTTAAGATTCATTAATTAAAGAAATACGTTAATAATTCCTGATTGGCCGGTTTAGACAAGTCTTCCATAAAACAAACAAAACAAGCCCTGCAAATTACACTTATAATAATAAAGCTGCTTTCAAGAACGTACTCCTTCTTGCCTTTTTATAATCTGAAGAACCTTCTCTTTCCCCATAAAGATGTTAAAGTTCTTCAGATGTTAAAAGTTCTTAATGGAACCTTTTAGAGAAAAAGGTTTTGTTTTTATGTTAATTTTGTATGTACTGGTTTGGCTTGTTTCTGTTGTTGTGTGGTGTTTTGAGTTCTTCAAAAAACTGAATCATTTTGCAAAGCAGTTGGTTAAATTTATTCAAAGCTTTGAAAAGGTTTGTTTCCCCCATCACTGGTTAATTGCTCTTGACTTGTTCACTGAATGCTAACATGCTAATTGGAAATGCATTGAATGAGTAAGCTAATTTAAACCAAACTGATGCTCCAAATCATAGTCTGAAGTTATAAAACAGAGACTGTGGTCATCATACGCAGCATGATTTTCTGGGGAGCTGAGCATGATTTTCTAACGTTACAAATTTGGAGGAAAAGTCGAGTGTGTCTGCATTAAAACTTGGAAACAAAGTTGCAGGATTTTGAAAAATGTAAATAAATGTCTAATATTCTGCACCATTTGTAAGTCTCTGATGACAGATGTATTTTAATGAGTGACTCTGATCGTGCTGTCATTACAGCAAAAGAGACAAACCAAACACAAATTCAACACAACTTTACATTCAAATTATGTTTGTAATGAAAAACAGCATTCAGAAGTGTAACATCACAAGCAAAGCCCACTAATCTGCCATAAATCTGCCTCCCGGTTACAGCACAAACAAAAACTGACTCAATATAACTACGCTAATCATAGTTTCTGGCATTCACACGTGATATGTCATTGAAGGTCAAAAGAATAGTTTCAACAAAAATGAAAATTCTGCTAAACAGCTGACGGTAGCCATTGACTTCCACAGTAAAAAAATAAATAAATAAACTGCCAACTATTTGGTTACCAGCATTCTTCAAAGAATATTTTATCAGAGTATCAGAAGGAAGAAACTCATACAGGTTTGGGACAACTTGAGGTTGAGTAAATTCTAACATTTTTGGTGAACTGTCTCTTTAAGGAGAAACGGTATAGAGTCAATGGGTTTTACATTATAAAACAAGTTATTTTGGGAATGGCAACCGAAAACGTTATTCAAAGTTTGACTTTATATCTCCTAACTTTGATATCTTCATTGAAACAGTCTTAGAGAACACTAAAAGACGCGAAGTGATTTTAAAAAATGAAACATTTCGTTACAGTTGCAGACTGTGAAAAAATTAAAACGAGGAAACGTATGAACAAGAAACTAAAGAACCTAAAGTATTTCTACAGAAAGTGGATCTTTAGAATGTCGTTCGGCTGTAATTCATCAGAACTCACGCTGCGGGTCTGCGGCGAGCGGAACACCCAGAGCAGCGCGTCTTTGGTGAAGTGATCCAGACCTGCGACTCACGAGCTCCGGTTCGATCCAACCGATCACGAGAGCGTCGGGATGAACGGATGCGAGCGGTCATTAGTTATGAGGGAGGGAGAGAGAGACGGAGGAGAGAGAGGGGGGGGGAGGGAGAGAGGGAGAGACGGAGGAGAGAGGGAGAGAGAGAGAGACGGAGGAGAGAGAGGGAGAGAGAGGGGGGGGGGCGAGAGACAGAGGGGGGGGGAGAGAGACGGAGGAGAGAGAGGGAGAGAGGGGGGGGCGAGAGACAGAGGGGGGGGGGCGGAGGAGAGAGAGAGAGAGAGAGAGAGAGAGAGAGGGAGAGGGAGAGGGAGAGAGAGAGAGAGAGAGAGAGACGGAGGAGAGAGGGGGAGAGAGGGAGAGACGGAGGAGAGACGGAGGAGAGAGAGGGGGGGGGGAGAGGGAGAGACGGAGGAGAGAGAGGGGGGGGAGGGAGAGAGGGAGAGACGGAGGAGAGACGGAGGAGAGAGGGGGGGGGGGGAGAGACGGAGGAGAGAGGGAGAGAGAGAGAGAGAGGGAGAGAGGGAGAGGGAGAGAGAGAGAGACGGAGGAGAGAGAGGGAGAGGGGGGGGGGCGAGAGACAGGGGGGGGGGAGACGGAGGAGAGAGAGAGGGGGGGGGGAGACGGAGGAGAGAGAGGGAGAGGGAGAGAGGGAGAGAGAGGGAGAGGGAGAGAGGGAGAGGGGGGGGGGGGGGAGAGACGGAGGAGAGAGAGAGAGGGGGGGGGGGGAGCTGGATTGGGTTTCAGAGGATCAGATGAACTGAGTCCCACACTGATCTAGAACAGCACTCTCAGAAGATCCTCGAGCATATTTACATGCGTTTCACAACAACAACAGAGCTCAGTTCAGCACACAGCCCTATTGTTCAGTTTACTGTCATTATACGCTTATTAATTATACATAAATACAATTTTAACTCTTTCTTGAATGCAGTTATTATTTTATACATGGAAAAATCGGGAAGGTTTACAGCAAACCCTATTTCTTTAAAGCACTTTGTTTTTAAAAGTTACTACAAAATATCCAATAGTGTTCTTTAAAAGTTATGT
>NC_081789.1:30000-37500 GCF_963082965.1 Carassius carassius | reverse complement strand
GATTGTTTTCTATCAGATGTCAAATAGACGTTTAGAAGATGTCTTTATGATTTAAAATGAATGTAATACTGACATCTTAAGGACGAAGTGCACTGCAGGTCATGTGACAAGAACCAGCCAATCAGCTTCATTGAAAGCTCAGCCAAATAGAGATGTGTGAGTGTGAACGGCCCCCAACTGTGACTTCTCACAATTCTGACTTTCCTTCACACAATTCACAATATTTCATATCTTGCAATTCTGTTTCACAGAACTGTGAGTAAAAAAGTCTTAATTATGAGAAAGTCGCAATTGAACAGCTTTTCTGAATAAAAAAAAACAAATTAAAGAAGAATTTGTCTGCATACAGTATATACATTGCATACACAAATACATCTTTTTTATTTCTCTGGATGCACAGCTACTTTTGAAAAAAAAAAAAAACGTGACAAAAAGCAGTGACACTGACATATTTGTGAATGATGTACAAAAATAACATACTAAATAAACTGAAAAAATATAAAAACTTTTAATAAAACCTATAGTGTAGTATGTCCAGTCTAATAAATCATAGAAACCTGTTCTGAATCTTCAGTGTCATGAAGACTTTTTACTCAATAACTAAACTAAACTAAACTATAGTCACCTTAGAGTCCATAAGACTAATCAGTGAAGGGATGTTCACTTACACTAATGAGAAAACTATGTAATCTACATAGTTTCTTTAAATAATAAAAACAGATGTCAATAAGATCTGAATGCCCTCATTAATTTGCACTTTTTAGAATTATCAGCAGCTCATTAAATATCAGTCACGGTCCAGCTCTCTCTCGTGAAGCCAGCACGGAAGTGACTCCAGCTGTAATTCATCGACTGGCCGCTAGAGGCTCACTGCAGAAGAGAGTCAGTCCCATAGACTCCATGTTAAAATGCCCAACTTTACAGCAGAAAAAAACGTTTACAGCCTGGTGCAAAAAAATATTTTGGTCTATAAAGCTAATTTTGCCCTTCATGACAACTGTGAGGACGGTGAATTATTTTATAACTCATCCGTTTAAATTATATTAAGCCTAAAATGTTCTGCATAATTAAGGGCGTGGCCACTTGAGTGACAGGTGGATCACCGCCGTCGAGCTAGGTGGGCGTGGTTTCATCAACTAGATCCCGCCTTTTTGTCCATTTTCAATTATCCGGGATTGACGTGCGGTGATGCGCTGACAAACAAGATGGCGACAGCTGGCTCCGCCTACTTTTGACACTCTTCGGAAACATACGGGTGACGTCACGGACACTACGTCCATGTTTTTATACAGTCTATGGTCGCTGTCCATGTGAAACACGAGTCTGTGTGCTAGCGTCTGATGACATCATAGGACTCTGAGTTCTTCAGCACAGCTGATTGGCTGTCTGTGATGATTGACAGCTCACATGGCACCAAGTCATTGTTGCCGTCGCTGTAGTTCTGTTCAGAGCTCACGAAGTTCGGAATGTGGAAGTTGGACAGGAAGTGCTCGTCTTCATCTCCTCTCTCGTCCTCTGCCGCCCCCTGGAGATGGAGCCCAGACTCAGAGGCCCGCCCACAATGCCTCCCTCGGCCAATCACGGTGTTTCTGACGGCCTCCTCGTGGATGTAGAAGTGAAAGAGGGAATGTGATTCATCCGTCAGCGGCGGGAGAGAAAACAGCTGAGAACTGCCGAGCTCCAGCACACAGTCAGCTAGACCATGATGCTTTTCACTGGGATCAAGGATCCTGCGGAGAAACACGGACAGCTTTTTCTTTTACTTCAGCTAAAGAAAACATAAATGACTAATTTTCATAAACAAAAACACAATTAAAATGTCAAAAAAAGAAAGAATACATGATTAAACATTTTCTCATAGTTATATGGTTTGACGTAATCATTAAGTATTAATAAAACTTTTTTTTTTTATTTAATATATGGAAAATATTACTTTATCAGTAACTACATACCAAGACTTTCAGATTTTTGCCATTTTGGCATAATTTTTTAATTAATTTTATTTAAAATCTATATTTAATCTATTGTTAATAATAATTCTTTTATATTTTTAATATTTTAAAACAAATTTTCCTTTTTTACTCCAAAAAGTGAGTTTAAAAGTAAAAAAAAAAAAAGATAATTTGAGTAAGTTTCACAAGAACACACAATTTCAGATTTTTCTACCTCAAAACTGAATGTTTAATTCAATGGTGTTCATTTTTGTAATTGTTAGATTTACTTGCAACTTTTTAATTTAAAACTTTTTTTTTCAGTGTAGTAGAAAGTTAATTTTTTATTACATTTTTTTTTGTCTGACCTTTGATATAGGTAAACAGTACATTTTAATGACTAATTAATTCAGGGCTCATTTGCTGTAATGTATGCAGCAGCTGAAGTGTTTCAGCTCATTTAAATATATGATTATAGACTCGCTGTTTCTATGGAGACACACATGAACCTTATTCTACAATAACACATCTGAACAAAATCAGCATGTTATGTGTTATTGAGTGTGTGTGTGTGTGGCAGAGATTGTGTTTGGAGTAATAACTGCTGCAGTATTGTGTGGGATTTTATTTATAGTCCCAAAGACTGACAGTCTCTGACAGATGAGATTTAGATCTCAAAATGCATTCAAAATCTGTACTAAATTCACATCATTATAAAAAAATAAAAAAAACACAGTCATATCGAACCACACCAATAAATGTATATGGTGCAAGCATATATATATATATATTTTTTTTTTTTCACAATATTGATAAGAAGTTGTATTTAAATATATGACTGCATGACATTTTTTTTACCAGCATTTAGCCCAGAGGAATGAATGGAAATGAATAAAATTTCTTTGAATTCGTCAAAATCTTACATTTGTGAAATCTAAATATTTATTTCTAAAAAAACAACATCAAAATTACAAAAATACTTCTCTGAAAAGTTTTCAAACAAAATAAATTAATTTTACTAGCATAAACTTTCACTTTCAGATGAAAAAGTGATCAGTTTTTCATGTTGCAATGATTCATTATTATTGACGAAATTCAGTCCAAAAGTGTGTGAGATGAGGAAATGAAAATATATTTTTCAAATGTTTTTGACACTTATATAACTTCATAGATAATTGAAAGTATTTTGACACCAATGAGACTCCATACATATGGAAATGGTTTAAAAGAAATCCTTGAACAGCATTACAAGGGTAAAATCTAATATTAAAGTTTAAGAAAAGATATGAACAGTGTTATTGAATTCAAAACGTCAGCGAGCATAATATAAACTCTCATATTTCTCACCAAAATCCTAAAAAACATTGAATGCTCTCCACATCTCTTTAATGAAGTGTGTGTTTTACTCACTCTGGATGCGGAGCTCCTGTTTTTGTCAGCAGCGTCAAAACAAAGAACATAAAGATGACGAACACGGCCAGTCCGACCCAGAAGCAGATCACTATAGAGTCTGACGAGACAAAACCAGCATTTAGAACACACACACACACACACACACACACACACACACACACACACACACACACACACACACACACACACACACACACACACACACACACACTCCTCTCTATATAAACAGTGAATGATACTCACATCTGTTTGCTCTCAGGCCCTCGAAGGACACAGGCTCCTCGTCATCATAATATTCATAATGCCATTCATATTCTCCGCCGGACTGACTGCGGTTTGAATATTCAGTCATGTTTCTGTGGAGTATTTCAGGAGTCAGAACACATCCTGACCGGTGAGAAGATCACACTGAAGGCATCACACAGAGACATCAGAATGATTGTGCTCGCTTTGTCTCTCTCTTTCGGTTCATACAGCACGTAATTCATGAAATCACAAACACCCACCTTCAGAGAGAGAGAGAGAGAGAGAGAGAGAGAGAGAGAGGGAGAACAATATTAGCAGTAAAAAGTTTATTTTTATGTGAACCTGATGATCAGAAGATTACCTATTTATCATTTTCTGACTTTGTAACTCTCATTATCAAGATTGCCCATCTGATGAAACAAGCCCCGAGACTAAGGAACATGAGAGAAATGCAACATATTTCACCAGGTATCACTCAACCCATAACAACATCAACCACCAAGCCATGTGAGCTCTAAGATGGTTTAGATCCTACCTGTCCGACCGCTACCATTTTGTTTATTTAAATGGGGTGTCATCTCATTTATCATCAGTAAAATATGGAGTGCCACAAGGATCCGTCCTAGGTCCCCTTCTATTTTCAATATACATTTGGTAATATTATTAGAAAATACGGAATTAGCTTCCACTGTTATGCTGATGATACTCAGCTATATATCTCAACGAGACCAGATGAAACCTCTAAATTATCCAAGATAACAGAGAGTGTTTCAAATGTAAATGATGACCAATAATTTTCTCAGATTAAATTCGGATAAGACAGAGATATTAATTATTGGACTAAAAAACACCACACAGAATCTTGTAGATTACAATCTGCAACTGGACGGATGTACTGTTACTTCCTCTACAGTCAGAAATCTGGGTGTTATATTAGACAGCAACTTGTCTTTTGAAAATCATATTTCCAATGTTACAAAAACTGCATTCTTCCATCTTAGAAACATTGCCAAGCTACGAAACATGTTATCTGTTTCTGATGCAGAAAAGCTAGTTCATGCATTCATGACCTCTAGACTGGACTATTGTAATGCACTTCTAGGTGGTTGTCCTGCTTCGTCAATAAACAAGCTACAGGTCGTCCAAAATGCAGCAGCTAGAGTCCTTACCAGGTCAAGAAAATATGATCATATTACCCCAATTTTACAGTCTCTGCACTGGCTACCTATTAAGTTCCGTATCTGTTACAAATTATCATTACTTACCTATAAGGCCCTAAATGGTTTAGCTCCTGCGTACCTAACTAGCCTTCTACCACGCTACAACCCATCACGCTCCCTAAGGTCACAAAACGCTGGACTTTTGGTAGTTCCTAGGATAGCAAAGTCCACTAAAGGAGGTAGAGCTTTCTCACATTTGGCTCCCAAACTCTGGAATAGCCTTCCTGATAATGTTCAGGGTTCAGACACACTCTCTCTGTTTAAATCTAGATTAAAAATGCATCTCTTTCAGCAAGCATTCGAATAATGTATCTTAAATTGTAAGTGTAGTTGCATCTGATCAAATGTGCATTCTTATTCTTTAGCTTGGGTTAAACTAATTAATTTTACTTTGTTGGATCAGCAGCTATGCTAATGATGTCTCTATTTGTTTCTCTGTTTCTGCTGGATCTTCATCCCGTGGTAACTAGGATTTACACAAGCTCCAGTCTGGATCCAGAACACCTGAGAAGAGATGATGCTGACCCTCAGAGGACCCCAGATGATCCTAACCCTGAATCAACGACAGAACTAACAAATATTGCTACAAGTGTGACTGCATCATATAATAATTAATTATTAATAATATTAATAATGTTCATCATCTGGCTGACTACGTCTTGTATTAATTTATCTGAAATATCCTGTCATATGTGCACAAACTGACAGTCACCACTTATAAGCTATTACTAAATATTGTAGAAATATATTTTTTTTGTAAAGTTGCTTTGTGACTACTTGTATTGTAAAAGGCGCTATACAAATAAACTTGAATTGAATTGAATTGAATGTGATGAACCGATGCAATTGGGTTGTTCCAGATTATCGGAGGAAGAAAGAATGAAGCGACGTCAACTACGATTATGTTTCTACTGTGGTGAAAAAGGCCATCACAGCCCACACAAGGCCCAAACAACCACTCTGGTAAATATTGAACACTTTCCTTTGCTTAGTAACCAATCCTTCAAACTTCCTATTACACTAAGAGCTGAAGATATCCATATCCATTCCATTAACAGCGATGATCAATTCTGGAGCAGCATTGAACCTCATTCATAAAGATCTCATCAAAAAATATAATATTCCTATCCAACCATGCAATCCACCCATCAAGATCAAAGCGGTCAATGATATCTCAATTGGAAAGGGGATATGTCATAAGACCAAGCCAGTAACAATCCAAGATGCTTTATTTCACCAAGACTTAATCTCCCTGTATGTCACTGACTCCACCAAACATGAAGTGATCCTTGGATTCCCATGGCTATCCGTTCATGACCCCATCATTTCCTGGCATTAGGGTGAGTTGACTACTCCCCAATGCAATGCCTCCAAAGAGTAGGATTTACTTTCTGACCTGGAATGAAACCCGAGCCATGGAGGAATATATTGAAGAGGCTTTAAGCTCAAGATTGATTTGGCCCTCTACATCTCCAGCTGAAGCAGGTTTTTTCTCTGTTGAAAAGAAAGATGGAGGATTAATGCCTTGTATTGATTATCAAATGACTTAACAACGTCACTGTGAAGTTCCGATATCCTCTACCACTGGTTCCTTTGGCCCTAGAGCAGCTCCATGAGGCTAAAGTTTACACCAAACTTGATCTACGGAGTGCATATAAGCTGATCAGAATCAACAAGAGCGATGAATGGTAAACTGCGTTTCTCACCACTAGGGGGCACTATGAATATCAGGTTATGCGGTACGGGCTTGCCAATGCTCCAGCTGTTTTTCAGTCTTTCATCTTTTGACGATATCTTGATCTACTTAAATTCTGAAGATGAACAATTCAATCATGATAGGACCGTCCCCACTCGACTACTAGCAAACCAACACAGTTGTGTCAGACAGACTTAATTCCTGGGTTACCATATCAGTTATCCTTGTCTCAGAGGAGCACCAGGACAAGACCACAGGAAACAGATGATTCTTCTGCACAATCTGACTTTGCTGCAGCCTGGAATTGAACTACTGGTTTCGTCTGGTCAGAGGAGAACTGGCCCCCCCCCAACTGAGCCTGGTTTCTCCCAAGGTTTTTTTCTCCATTCTGTCACCGATGGAGTTTCGGTTCCTTGCCGCTGTCGCCTCTGGCTTGCTTAGTTGGGGTCACTTCATCTACAGCGATATCGTTGACTTGATTGCAAATAAATGCACAGACACTATTTAACTGAACAGAGATGACATCACTGAATCCAATGATGAACTGCCTTTAACTATCATTTTTGCATTATTGACACTGTTTTCCTAATGAATGTTGTTCAGTTGCTTTGACGCAATGTATTTTGTTTAAAGCGCTATATAAATAAAGGTGACTTGACTTGACTTATCAAGGAGTAAAAATGGACGAATCCAAGGTCAAGGCAGTCACAGAATAGCCACAACCATCCAGGACAAGGGAGCTTCATAGGTTTCTGGGGTCTGCTCATTTTTACAGATATTTTCTCAGGAATTGCAGTATGATTGCTTCTCCTCTGACATCTCTCTTTAAAGGAAAGCTTGAAAAAAGTTGTTGTTGCTGGTTGATTTTCAGGAAAGTTTTACTTCAATTAATACTTCATTTAACCATCATATAGGTTTTTTATGTGCTTTCTGGAGAAGATGAGAGAAAAGTAACATGAAAGTGTTCTGAGCATCCAGACACAGCAGATCCACA
>NC_081789.1:17500-25000 GCF_963082965.1 Carassius carassius | reverse complement strand
GTAATGAGTTTGTGATCAGAAAAAGATGTAGGAGTGATAGCTGTATGTTTTATTCTATTCCTCATATTATGTGATGTGTAGAACCTGTCCAAACGTGCCCCAGAAATTCTACCATTGCTAAAATGTACCCATGTATATTGTTGTGCTGCTAGATTGTGTTCTCTCCATACATCTGATAAATTGAATTGTTTTTATCACATTTACTAAAACTGCAGCTGACTGTGCGTGAGGTTCTTCTCCATTCCTGTCTTTTGTGAAATCTAAAGTGCAGTTCCAATCTCCTCCTAAAATTATTAAATCCCCATCCTGCTGTTGGCTTAAAACTTTTTCCAGTTTGGAAAAAAACTGCAATCTGTCAGATCCTAAATTAGGAGCATAAATGTTTATGAACACAAAATTTGTTTTCTAATTTCAGCCCTAATTAGTAATATTCTCCCTGGTTCTATCTCATTTTTAGATAAAATTTTTGCTTGAAGACTAGGGGAAAAAAGCACAGCCACTCCAGCACTAAGATTAGTCCCATGACTTAGAACCCTCTCTCCTTCCCACCACAAACCCCAGTCAACCTCATTTCTTAGATCACTATGGGTCTCTTGCAAAAAAACAACGCTGAGATCTTTCAAGCGTATGGTTTCTGAAAGCAACCAATTTTTCTTCCCATCCCTCATCCCATTTACATTTAAGGATCCCACCCGTAAGGTCTCCATAAGGAAGAGAGAGAGAAATAGAACAAAACAGAGAAAAGAGAAGTCAACAGCCATCAGATTTATTTAGTTTTTCCCCTCGCTTTTCCTGCTTTCTTACCTACTCTTATTGCAGTTATATGTTTCTTTAAACGAAACCTCTTTTGTTGTGTAAGTTCTTCATAGTTGCTCCTTTTTCTAGCCCATATTACCGAAGAAATAAACTTTTCCACATCCGGGAAATAGTCACTTACTTCAACACCTGATTTTCCTTTTGTTTTGTCAAGAAAAGAGTTGATTTGTTCGACAGTATACATCTCTTTTTCAACCTCTGACCACTGCTCATCATCTCTCATTCCATCATTACTATACTGAGATAAAACCTCCATCTCATCAGTCATGTTTTCCATTTCACCTTCTACCTGTACTGTATCATTACTCTGAGTCTGACACACATCCTCAACATCACCTTGAGTCTCACTCTTATCAACATCAGACAATTCACACACTGATTTTTCAGGAACATAACTGCAGCCAGGTTGTTCCTTCCTTACAATATTTACATTATTTTCACTCACCTCCTGCTGTCCCTGCTCTTCCTCAGTAGTGACTGTATCATGCTCCTCTGCGTTCCGTGTTCCTGTATTGTTTGCTGATTTATCGGTGTTGTTTGCGTCCGATGTGGACGCGCGCGATTCGTCTCTGTGTGGACACGCAAAGCGCTTATGTCCCAGATCTCCACAATCAAAACAGCGTAGACTGTCAGTAGTAGCATAAACCATGAAAGAATTCCCACCTTGAATGACACGGAAGGAGACTTCCAAGGTTCGCTCCGGTGAATTTAAAAACATATACACCTGACTAATGAAAGGACGTGCTTTAAAGCGGTGTTTTTACACCCTAAGGGAATCAATCGGACGAGACCCGCTATCTTACTGGACCGTTGCAACTCTTTTGTGATAAGATCATTAGATACAAAAGGCAGAACATTTGAAATGGTAACTTTTGTTGCTGGAGTGGATAGCGGGGTTACCGGGACATATGTTTCCTTCACCCATATACCACTGACAGTCAACTGATTGACTTACGCCTCAGACTTTAAAAACAAGACAACTGCTTTATTCATTCGAGAGGCCGAGACGACATTCTCAAAGTCCACCTGTTCTCCTATCACCAGCAGCAGATCCTCCACCGTCACTCCGGCTCCGGCACACACCTGCACCCGTTCCGCAGTGACAGTGTTGGCATTCCTGGCGTGGGAACAGACGCCATGCTGGCGTCTCAAAACGCACACACGCTGAAAGAAAAAAACCTTTCTCTACTCTGTGTAAAAAAAAAAAAAAAAACAGGGGAAAGGAAAAGTAAAAGGAAAAAGTAGGAAAAATAAAGTTTCTACAAATGCTCTCAGCAAGCACTCAGCTCCCACACACACCTCAAACGCCCCCAGCGTGCACCGGAAGAGGAAGAGAGAGAGAGAGAGAGAGAGAGAGAGAGAGAGAGAGAGAGAGAGAGAGAGAGAGAGTGTGTGTGTGTGTGTGTGTGAGAGAGAGAGAGAGAGAGAGTGTGTGTGTGTGTGTGTGTGAGAGAGAGAGAGAGAGAGAGAGAGAGAGTGTGTGTGTGTGTGTGTGAGAGAGAGAGAGAGAGAGAGAGAGAGAGAGAGAGTGTGTGTGTGTGTGTGTGAGAGAGAGAGAGAGAGAGAGAGAGAGAGAGAATTTTGAATTTTAACAAAGCTTTATTAACTTTTTTTTTTTTTTTTTTTTTTTTTTTTTTTTTTTTTTTTTTTCCTTTTTTATAAACACTCAATTGTCTCACAACAAACATCCCCCCCTCCTCACAAAAAATAAAACAAAAAACAAATTAAGTACAACACATTGCACATACACAATCATACTCATCACAAAAAGAAAACCAAGTTCCCTTCAGATAACTCACAAAGAGCTCCATTACTGCACCATATTGTTTCAAAAATGTTAAGGCTTTGCATGCTTTTATAGAAGCGAAAATCTATCAGAACTCTAGACTTTACCAAACTTGAAAAGCACACATTGATATCACATGATTCTTGCTGTATTCTTCTTTTTCTGCTGGCATAGATGGCCATTTTGGCTTGCCCAATAATAAAATTCATAAGCTGGCATACAAACCGTTTTCCTCGAGAATATTTGAAACCCAGAATGAAAGTCTCAATATCAAACCTTTCACTCAACCTCCAAAATAACTCTCTTAACTTCGTGAACAAAGGTTCCAGTCTGGAACAGTACATGAACGCATGAAAAATTGTCTCCCTTTGTGTACAAAAGGGGCAAGCAGGACTGACTTCTGGATTCAGCACAGACACGAAAGAATTAACCGCGATGACACCGTGAAGAATTCTCCACTGCAAATCACCTACCCTCTTAGACAAAGGTGGCTTATATAACGATCTCCATTCCGGTCTAACATCATTTCTCAGTCTGAGAACAGAGCGCCATGGTGTGTCAGTTTTTGTTTCAAGAATACTCTTATTAAGAACCAAAACACACACTTTATACAACTTTTTACCTTCACATGACAAGAGATCCAAAGAAAGAGATTCACATGATTTAAAAAAAAGACTAGTACAATCACCAAAATTAGGTTGAACAATTAAACATGGGAAAAGGTCATCAATGTCAGGGGTACTGGCCCCAGTGAAGAAATCATCCAAGAGGCTTTTTTCCTCAGCAGTTAAACAGAGTTTCAAACTAGTCAAAAACTGACAAAATAGCCGATCAGACCTAATTCCCAAATGTTTTGAAGCTACATCAAAGTTTTCAAAATTAGGACCAGTTAAAGCCAACAAATGGCCCAAAGTAAACACTCTAGATTTCTGGAGCAAGAAACTAAACCCAGATAGATTACAATGAGCGGTGACATCCAGACGAGCCCCAGAAATTAAGGGTTCTTGAAGTAACCAATGGAGTGAGGAAAAGTTCTCAGTCTTTTGAACTCGAAAAAGACCCCACACTTTAAAGATGCTCTGATAGAAGGCAGGCAGTCCTGATAAATCCAATTTGGTTGTCTTCATTAAAAACAGAGGTTTGTCCAGTCCAAAGCTTCCCACAGTGCGCAAAATGGTGCAACAAACAGCACGCCAACCAATATGCACAGGTCCATCAAGAAATCTCTTCACGAACTGCAACCGAAAAGCAGCACACCTACTTTGTAGATGAATCAGTCCTTGTCCACCCTCTTCCTTAGGAAGAAACAAAATACTTTTTGAAGTCCAATGTAGCTTGTCCCAAAAGAAATTTACCAGAAGAGCTTGAGCTTCCGTTAAAAATTGTGGTGAGGGATCCACACATGCCAGTCTGTGCCAAAGTGAGGAGGCTATTAAATTGTTAGCAATGAGAGCCCGTCCTCTGTAAGACATATTTGGCAACAACCACTGCCATTTGTCCAAACGGCTTTGAAACTTACCTAAAAACCCTTCCCAATTCTTTTGTAAGGCACTTTCATCCCCTAAAAACACCCCTAAATATTTTACGCCCCCTCTTCCCCAAAACAACCCAGCAGGAAGATGAGGTATCCCCTCGGCCCATTGCCCTATGAGTATTGCTTCACTTTTTTTCCAGTTAACCTTAGCAGATGACAACTGTTTAAAATCTTCAAATAGATTAAATAAAACATGTACATCACTCTGATTGTTGAGTAAAACAACAATATCATCAGCATATGCTGACAAATAAAATTTGTTATCACACACTGGTAAGGACAAACCACATAGTTTACTTCTTATCTGTTGAAGCAAAGGCTCAATGGCCAAAGAATACAACATACCAGACAGGGAACAACCTTGTCTGATTCCCCTAAGGACTCGGAATGGAGCACATAAGCCACCGTTTATTTTCAGCACACTCTCAACATCACAATAGAGTACTCTAATCATATCAACAAAACTTTCACAAAAACCAAAAGCTGATAGAGTACTCCATAAATAAGAATGCTCAACTCTATCAAAAGCCTTTTCTTGGTCCAAAAAAACTAGGCCACAGTTAATATTCAATAATTTAGAAACATAAAAAATATCACGAATAAAAGAAATATTATCAAAAATGGACCTACCAGGAACACAGTACGTTTGATCCGGATGGATGACCTGATCTAAAACACCAGCCAGTCTGTTAGCCAAAGCCTTAGATAAAAGTTTATATTCATTGCAGAGGAGTGAAACCGGACGCCAGTTTCTTATGTCAGTCAGGTCCCCTTTTTTTGGGAGTAGGGTGATTACTGCTCTTCGGCAGCTCAACGGCAATCTGCCCTTTGACAAACAGTCATTGAGCACCTCGAGAAGATCTACACCCATCTCTGCCCAAAAAGTCTTGTAGAAGTCAACAGGGAGGCCATCTATTCCAGGTGCTCTCCCAGACTCCATACTCTGCAGGGCCTTGTAAAGCTCACCCAGGGTCAGGCTCTTTGAGAGGTCGCCATTGGCCTCTTCTGACACCTTTGGCAGGTTTTCAAGGAAACTGTTCTCCTTGCATATGCCAGACTTCAGTTCACTCCTATACAAATCTTGATAAAAAAGGACTGCTCTCTGCCGAATCTCAGCCGGATCCGATAAAAGCACTCCATTCTCAGAACACAATGCATGGATCAGCCGTTTCTGCCCATTCTTTTTTTCTAGATTAAAAAAATATTTAGATGGTGCATCCATCTGATCTATATTTTGAAAACGTGAACGGACCAAAGCACCTTGTGTTTTATACCCAAGTAGGTCAGACATCTGGGCCTTTTTCTTTGAATAAACTTCTAAAAAACAAGGGTCACCGGTAGAGTGAGCTAAAGATTCAAGTTCAATTATCTGTTTTTCTAAAAAATCTAAGGAACGAGTCAACTCCTTAGTGACATTGAGAGTGTATTGTTGAGTAAACTGCTTTATTTGAACTTTACCCACATCCCACCACTGTTGCACAGAGGAAAAACCAGGCTTTGTTTTCCTATGGGCTTCCCAAAAAAACTTGAAAGATTCTTTAAAAAACTCATCTTGTAACAAATTGTTATTAAAGTGCCAGTAAGCACTCTTTGGCTTAACAGTACTTACAATAAATAAACAATGCACCATACTATGGTCCGTAAAACCAACAGGCGTAATGTAACACCTATTAAAAATACTAAAATGATACTTAAAACAATAAAACCTGTCCAACCTAGCTAAAGACATAACATTATCCCGTGAATGTGCCCAGGTATATTGCCTTTCATCCTTATTTAAAGATCTCCAAACATCACATAAGTCATATTTTTTAATAGTATGTATAAGACGTTTGCGTGAGGCCAAATGTGGCTCCATGTGATTCCTGTCCAAGTTCAGCTCAGTACAATTAAAATCGCCACCCAAAAATAAAAATTCTTCAGAACAGCAGTTTTGTAAAGACAAACACAACGTATCTAAAAATAACATTCTTTCCAAAGGTGCAGCAGGAGCATAAACACACATAAAAACAAACACATGATTTTCAAAACATGCTCTGACTTTTAAGAGCCTTCCTTTAACAATTTCATCAACATCATATGAAATAGGAACGAAATTCCTATTAAATAAAATAGCAACACCCCCACTTACTGAGGAATTATGGCTCAAAACAGAGACACCATCAAATTCTCTCCCCCAGTCAGCAGCATTTTTTTGGTCACTGTGGGTTTCTTGCAGAAAAGCAACACTGATATTTCTTTGCTTAATAATTTCGTACACCATTACTCTCTTACGAGCATCTCTAGAGCCATTAACGTTTAAGGTAGCTAAATGGACTTCACTCATTAGTAGGGAGAAGAAAAGTAAGACCAGCCCATATAAATAAAGAGCGTTGGTCATCGTGCCCCCCAAATTAACCATCATCGTTACCCAGGGCGATGTTAACATTCCGCACAATTTTCTTTAAGCGGTACACTTCTTTATTAGTGAAGCAGCTCTCTGCCATGAAATTTTTCGTTTTATCGACAAACTGTTTGAGGTCTGGAAAATATTCCTGGACACGCACACCTCTCTTGTTTTTAGTCGCTCTAAGAAATAATTTAATATCATCGAGCTCATAACTGCGACCAATAAAGTCGCTCTGTGAAAGAGATGCACTGGAGTCAGAAGACTCACCATCACTGCCTGTTTCCTCAACATCCTCCTCAACACTTTTCTTGCTAATTTTAGCCTCACTAACCCTGTCGCTCTTTTTTCTTTTTAACGGAGCTTTAAACACCGTCTCTTGAACATCCAAACTAGCGCAATCCGTCTCACAAATCATATCCGAAACCGTGTCCTTAATTGTGTTTCCCTGAGGCAGTTCTAAACTTTCTGAAACCACCGTATCGTCTTCTAAAAACGCACCGGTGGACTCCGAGTGCGAGTACTCATGCCGCGAAGCGGATGGCCTAGCCACATCCTCAGCGGGAGAACCCGCCGCTGTCGCCGCCACAACAGAGCCCGACTCCGGCAACACCGCCTCGGCAACACCGGTGGCGACAGCCGCCTCAATGCTTGCTGAAATTCCATCTGCAATCGGTGTCTCATTTTCAACATTTTTGTCCGGACAGTTTCGTACTAAATGACCCAGCTGGCCGCAGCCAAAACACTTAATTTTAGCAGTGGTAACAAACACAATATAATCGTAATCATCAACTCGAAAGTTAAGTGACAAATCAAGTTCAGTATCATCATTAACGATCATATAGACAAAACGCCTAAAAGAAACAACATGTTTTAACAAAGGCGAATCGCTACTGATAGAGATCTTCTTTATTCGGGACACTAATTTGCCATACCGCGACAGCGCTTGACTCAGAATATCATCACTCATGAAAGGTG